>NC_091863.1:10000-145000 GCF_037783145.1 Equus przewalskii | reverse complement strand
TCTATCCATCTGTCTGTCTATCTATCATCTGTCTGTCCGTCTATCTGTCCCCGTCCATCCATTTAGCGTCTGTATCCCTTTCCTCCTCGAGTCTGGAAGGAAAATCGACGTCAATCTCTGAGTCCCTTCCCGAGGATTTGAGTGTTGGCCGAGTCAGTACGTTTGCAGAGACAGAAGGGAAACCGGTGTGGGCCCTGCCATCCATCGGGTTTGGGTTTCCAGTGGGTCAGAAAGGCATCGGGAGCTAAGGACCCACTTCTTTCGTGTAACCCGGTTCTGATTCCCCCACACCCCGCCGGCTGTACGAAAACGTCGATTCCACAGAACAGTTCATGCACTGCGGAGACGAGAGCGTCTCGAGCTGGTTGAACCCCTGACGACAGCGGGTGCGTGAGGGGTCAGGACCTCGAGGCCCTGCTGACAGCGGCCGCTGTATCCGAACGGTGAGAAACGCCCCCGACCCTCCGAGAGCTTGTCACCAACAAAGCGGGAGGCGCTGCACACATGTCCTCAGCTCCCACCCCAACCCCATCCCGTCCCATCAGTGACGGTGTAGACGCAGCACAGACACGGCACGACATCGGCCTGAACCCGGAAGGTCCCCTGCACCCAGCGGGAGCCTCGCGAACGGGCGCGTGTGTGTCCTGGAAGTGCCTGACGGGGTTGGCATGCTGAGGGTCAGGCCTTGATCACATACTTCAGATTCTGGGGCCAGACGGGAACGCGGCCCTCATGCCGTGCGTGGCTGCCATTTCCTGACATTGGTGGGACGTAACCTCTGGGGCATGAACAGGGGCCTTAAAATAACCCCAGCGAGGTGCCGCCCGCGCAGGACTTGGGCTCAGCTGTTCTCGGCAAGGACATTCTTTCCACACAGGCTTCTCGGGACCGCACAGCTGGTGGCCGTGCCAGCGTCCGGGCAGCCTCGTCTTGAAAGATGCCTCACCGTGCTCTCGAATAATATCGTCCCAGACATGTGCTCATGCACAGCCATCAGCTCCACTTCCCAAAGTCTCATGCCGTGCAAAGGTCCTGGGGCTGCAAAGGACCCCACACCAGGATCCTCACACCCTCCCTCATCCTGGAGCCCAGAGTCTGAGGTCAAAGGTGGCAGGGCCGCGCTCCCTCCGGAGGCTCCTGGGGGGGGTCCCTCCTGCCTCTTCCGGCGTCCGGGGCTCCAGGGTCCCCCAGCTGGTGGCCGCCTCCCTCCCGTCTCTGCCTCCGTCCTCACGGGGCTGCTCCTCTGTGTCTGCGTCTCCTCTTCTGTCTCTGAGGAGGACGCTGTCCTTGCATTCAGGGCCGCCTCCTCCAGGAAGCCCTCCTCTCCATCCTGGATTCAGGGCCGCCTCCTCCAGGAAGCCCTCCTCTCCATCCTTGATTCAGGGCCGCCTCCTCCAGGAAGCCCTCCTCTCCATCCTTGATTTAGGGCTGCCTCCTCCAGGAAGCCCTCCTCTCCATCCTTGATTCAGGGCCGCCTCCTCCAGGAAGCCCTGCTCTCCATCCTTCCCTTCATCACAGCTGCCAAGACCCTGCTTCTAAATAAGGCCCCATTCTGGATCCAGAACAGGACTGTCCCATGTCAGCTCATCAGAATCCATGTGATGAGGGCTATGATGAAGGTGATGACACCCAGGAGGAAACTGAGGCTCAGAGCGGGTGAGTCAGGGCCTTGGCCACCAGGGAGAAGGTAGTGACACAGCGGCATGAGCTCTTCCCTTCAGATGAGAGGGGTTTCTGAGCAGCAGAATTCATAGCAGGCACAAAGCAGAAACGACCCCAGTGTGCACTGATGGGTGATGGATGAACACAATGTGGTCCATGCACACAGTGGAATATTACGCAGCCCCGAACAGGAGTGAAGCCCTGACACAGCTCCATGTGGATGGACCCTGAACTCATGATGCTCAGAGACAGAAGCCAGACACAAAAGGACACACAGCACAGGATCCCATTGATAGGAAATGTCCATAACAGGCAAATCCGCAGATAGAAAGCGGATTATTGGTGCCAGGGGCTGGGGCAGAGGGCTGGGGAGGGACTGCTCATGGGGACAGGGTCTCCTTTTGGGATGATGAGAATGTTCCAGAACCAGACAGAGGTGGTGGCTGCAGTTGTGGTTTGTGTCAAACGCCGCTGAATTGTACACCTGAAAATGGTTAGTTTTATGTTATGTGAATTTTACCTGAATAAAAAAATAAAGTGTAAATATGAAAAGGCAGAACAGTCGTGTGCACGAACATGAGTTCTGGGTCACAGACGGGAGGAGCCCGGGGACCGTGGGAGGGACAGACCAGCACTGAAAGGCGGGCCCATCGGGAGGCGACCCGGTACCCCCAGGAGGGAGGCTGGGAGCACGGCGCGGGCCCCTGCACAGCCCCTCCTGCCGTCCTGCCCCCGAGTTGGCCCAGGGGAGTGTGACGGGTGGGCCGCCGCCTGCGCCCAGTGAGGAACAGCCGGCAGACAGTGAACAGAGGAAAAAGTGCGTGCAGCTGGGGTCACAGGGGCCACAGCCAGGGCACTGGGAGGTCACAGAGGTCACCCAGGGCCACGTCCATGACTAGGTCACGGTGAGGTCACAGAGGTCACCCAGGACCACATCCATGACCAGGTCATGGTGAGGTCACAGAGGTCACCCAGGACCACATCCATGACCAGGTCATGGTGAGGTCACAGAGGTCACCCAGGGCCACGTCCAGGTCACCGTGAGGTCACACAGGTCACCCAGGGCCACGTCCACGTCCAGGTCACCATGAGGTCACGTCTGAGAGCAGAGGGGGGTGGTGGGGTGCAGAGGTCCCCCTGACACCCAGGTCCCCTGCGTCCTGACTGTCCAGCCCCGCGTCCGGGCCCCTCGGGGTCTGCTGCACCGTCCAGCCCACACGAGCACGGAGTCGACCCCCTTTCGCATCTGGGAGGCTGCGGTCGCCTCCCGTCTGTCAGTGGAGAAATGCGCGCGTCCCTCCCCAGGGCCTGGGGCCTCTGCTCCTCCGTCTCCATCGTCTCCCGTTGGGTGAGCAGCGAACAAACCGACTTCCGGGCACGTCAGAGACCCTCAGAAAACCCGCTCCGCACGGGCTCCTCATGAGAAACACGGACCCCGGGCACCATCCTCCCTCAGGACGCCAAACCCCACCGCGTCCCGGGAGCCAGACACGGAGTCGCCCTGTGTGCTTCCCACCGTCTCCCCCTCCAGGCTGCGAATCGGGCCATTTCCAGCCCCAAGTTCTCGCCCTCGGAGCCCCCGTCGTGCCCTCGGCTCCGATCTCTCACGAGGACGGAGATCCCCGTGTGCCCCCATTTGTTGGCCTAAACGGCGGCTGCGTTTTTCCCTGCCTCACGTGCATTCATTCTGCATCCGTGACCCCGTTTGATGCCTTTTCCAGCCGGGAAGGAAATGAGAAGCCAGGTCCGCGCGGCCTAATGTGCGTCTCTGCACTTTGGTGAGCAGATGGATCCGACTTCATCACCTCCTTCCATCGCGGGCGCCCGCCGAGCCTGCATTCCCTCCACCGGGATCGCTTCCACGCGCCATCCATCACCCCGACCACAGCGCTGAATATTCAGATTAAATTGGAACTTTTTCCCTATGAATAAGGAATCCGATTCGATTCTCTAATAGACACTGTCTCCGGGGACGGGAAATTGAGTTGAAGGTTGCTGACGGCGACGAAGAAAATTTTATTACCCAAATACAGAATTCTTTTCCTGATCATCAAAACAGGCCAAACGGCGCCGTGGGGAGCCGGGGGGCGGGGGGGTCGGGAGAGGATTCAATTAGAGATGAAGACGGTGGAAAAAAGGCGCATTTTTCAACTTACCTCTTATTTCTCGGAACCAGCGGCCGAGGGGAGCGTGCGGGACAAAGAGGGGTTTGTCGGGGCTGCGGGTTGGCTGCCGACGGGTCGGGGAGCAGCCGCGTCGAGTTAGAAGGGGTGGAGATGTGTGCACGGTGCCCGTGTGCAAAAGTCAGACCCCGCCACGGAGCTCTCGAGGCCCCCTCGTACACCCCCGGGCGACAGAGACCCCACATTGGCCATCCTGCCCTTTGGGGCGCTTGGCAGAGGCGCGCGGGAGCCCGTCGCTGGTCCCGCTGCCGTTATTAGCACCTTAAATGCTGCAGCCAAGTCTCCTCTTCCCCTGTCCTGGAGCCCAGAGTCTGAGGTCAAGGGTCGCAGGGCCGCGCTCCCTCCGGAGGCTCCAGGGGGGCGTCCCTCCTGCCTCTTCCAGCGTCCGGGGCTCCAGGGTCCCTGGGCTGGTGGCCGCCTCCCTCCCGTCTCTGCCTCCGTCCTCACGGGGCTGCTCCTCTGCGTCTGCGTCTCCTCTTCTGTCTCTGAGGAGGACGCTGTCCCTGGATTCAGGGCTGCCTCCTCCAGGAAGCCCTCCTCTCCATCCTTGATTCAGGGCCGCCTCCTCCAGGAAGCCCTCCTCTCCATCCTTGATTCAGGGCCGCCTCCTCCAGGAAGCCCTCCTCTCCATCCTGCCCTTCATCACACCTGCAAAGACCCTGCTTCCACACAAGGTCCCATTCACAGGTTGCTCTGGGCTAAATTGTGTCCTCTAAATCCATATGTTGGAGCCCTGACCCCAGGACCTTGGCACATGCCGGGATTTGGAGATGGGTCTTTAAGGAGGGGATGGAGGTGAAATGAGGACATGAGGGCGGGTCCTGATGCAACAGGACTGGGATCCTGATGAGAAGAGGAGATGAGGACACAGACACGCACAGAGGGACGACCACGTGAGGACACGGGGAGAAGATGCGTCTACACACCAAGGAGGGAGGCCTCAGGAGGATCCAGCCCTGCCCACACCTGGATCTCGGACGTCCAGCCTCCAGGACTTGAGACCATCAGGGGTTTGAGCGGCCGCGTCTGGGGTCCTTTGTTGTGGCAAATTAACACCAACAGTAAAAGAGACTTCGCAGACGTTATTAGATCTGGGTTCTTGCGGTGGGGAGACCGTCCTGAGGAGGTGGGGAAGCCCAATGTCATCGCAAAGCTCCTTCATGAGGGAGACCTGAGGACAGAAGGGGAGACGGGCACGAGATGACAGAAGCAGAGGTTGGAGCAACGAGCTGTGAACACAGAGGGGGCAGCCAGGAGCCCAGGAACACAGGGGCCTCCAGCAGCTGGAACGGGCGAGTGACGGGACCCCCCGCTGGAGCCCCCGAAGGACCCAGCCCCCCGACAGCTTGACTTTACCCCACAGAGTCCGACTTTGGACTTCTGACCCCAGAAGTGCTGGAGAACACATGTTGTTTGAAGCCCCTGAGTTTGTGTCCATGAGTCCCAGGCATGAACGCACCCTCTGAGGTCCCAGTACTGCCCTCACGGCCGTCTAGACGCTCATGCCCGAAACTGATCTTCCTCTTCACTGCCCCCGACTTACTGGGTCATTTCATTCCCTGGCTTGGAAACCTTCAACGGCTCTGCATTTTATGAGTCAGTCAGTGAACAGTGTGCAACAACCATCTCCAAACGCAGCGGGTAAGATAACAACCCTTTATTCTCAGTGGTGCATCTCCACCACGGCCCACTGTCCATCTCAATTCTCTCACCTGTCTTCACCAAGGGGATGAAACCTGCACTGGGGGGCTGGCCCGGTGGTGCAGCAGTTCAGTGCACACGTTCTGCTTCGGTGGCCTGGGGTTCGAGGGTTCAGATCCCGGGTGTGGACATGGCACCGCTTGGCAAAAGCCATGCTGTGGTAGGCGTCCCACATATAAAGTAGAGGAAGATGGGCATGGATGTTAGCTCAGGGCCAGTCTTCCTCAGCAAAAAAAAAAAAAAAAAAAAAAAGAGGAGGATTGGCAGCAGATGTTGGCTCAAGACTAATCTTCCTCAAAAGAAAAAAAAAAAGAAAAGAAAAGAAAAATAAAAACTAAACCCCCACTGGGTCTTCTCCCCAGGCCGTGTGGTAACGGGCACTTCCGACGGCTTACAAAACCCTGCCACTCATTTTCCACCCGTGCCCTTTCCGGGCTGTCCGATATTCTTCCAAAAATCTGCTTGTATCTGCCCCGTTCTTGTCTGAACTCATCCGGGGCTGCTGGGCACACTTCCCGCCTCCAACGTATTGCAAACAAGTTTTATCACAGGTTTCCCCCCAACGTAATGCGGATCCCTATTTTTCCAGCCTCCTGATTTCGTTTACCGTGCACACGGGAAACTCGGAACATGTTTGCCCGACACGGATGCCCTCGCAATAGAAACTCACACCGTCTTCCAAACCAGCTGCCTCTGCTGTGTGTGTCTGCCATGCACCCTGCTTTCCAGCATTAATCATCCTTAAAATCTCGGCTTCAACGGCACGGTCTCTACGAGGTGATGCTCCCTCCCTCGGTCTGTCATTTCTTCCTATATTTGTCGCTCTATCACAAACCTTCCACATCGGACTGTGTAACCGCAGTTTGAATTACCGAATTATCTAATTATCTAATTGCCCTCTCCCACCCCATTAGACCAGGAAATCTTTGAGATCGCGACCTGCCTGTTATTTATCTATGTCCCCGGGCTTGTAACGCACACTCAGAAGACCCAATAGCCACCAGTTTAATTACGCTGCATTCCAGCACAATAAATAAATTCTAGGTCGATTAAAAGAGACTGATCGAGACGGGCAAGCGGATTGCGAGAAGTCACAGGTCATCACAAGCGTTCGGCCCAAAGCTGTACAAAAACAATAAGAAGCAGACCCAGAACCTACAAAGGGGCAGAATTTCGTGGACGGGGACCACACAGACCCACGACCTCTGACCTCCGGAGCCCCCACAAGCCAGCGATTAAAACTGGGCTATCGAACCAAGAAAATAAGCCACGTCCGAAAACTTCATCGTAAACAGTAAAAAACCACGCGCACGCAGAACCTCCATAAAAGGTTACATTTGAAGACCCCCCTGGATCTTTTTTTCTTTTTATCATGTAGGATTTTTCTTTTCTTTAGTTTGGTTAGAACGGCTGTGAATTAGCTTCCTTTTTCCTCTTTTGTTCGACACACTTAATTCTTCCTTTAAAGCTTTCGAAATGGGGGCTAACAAAATTATTTTCATCAATTGCCAGGTCCCGTGGCGTTTTACTTAAAATGCGGCAGCTTAGATAGAAAACTTTTAATGGGTTTTTCCCTCCCTTTTTGTCCTGGCTGCAGTGAAACCCTGGCACATGAGGAATGACCATAAAACCGTCTTTGCTGAAAAAAAACCTTCAAAGGCCGTTGGAGCCTCGGTGCTCTCGCTGGAAACCCAGCACCGAAAAGCACTCTGGTTCTAATCAGGGGGAAAGCGGTGGGCGGGGGTCTGAGATGCATGAGACCCAGAAGGAATGGGGCGCAGGGGTGGCCGTGGTTCAAAGGAGACATTCCAGCGACAACAACGGAATATGCAGCCTTCAGCACCGGAACTCCTCGGCCGGTGGGCTCGCACACGCCCGTCCCACGTCCTGGGACGTTTCGAGGTTCGGCACGGTGAAAAGAGCAGATCCCCCCACTTTAAAATCGTGCGAAAGGAAGTCTCATCAGGCGACAAACGAAACCAAATGTTGCAAAGGAAATCCATCAGCAATAAAGAGACGCAAATAAAAACAGGGGACGGGAAGGTCACGCAGGCGGAATTCGTAAACAGCATCATCAGAAAAGAACCCAGACACGGTGCTTTATTGAACTCCTCTCTCCTCGGCTCTCTGGGGAGGAAATGAGTTGAAATCAAACACGCGCACGTTCGTGGCTATTCCGGAGTCCGTTTTCATGACAGAAACACGGATTAAACAGAGAAGAAAGAGACCCCCTGAGGCGGAACACACGTGGCAGATATAAACTTGATCCTCTTTTGAAGTCTAGCTGCACAAGCCACGTATGTGCCGCGTTAGGGTCAGCCCAGGACAAGCGAGCTCACAGGGCGCGTTCTCTGGGGCGTCTTCGCTTCCCAGGTCGGAGCGTGCAGTCGGCCACCTGCGGCTCGGGGGAAAGACTGTGCTTCCGAGGGATGGGACGGAGGGGACATGTTGCCTTTTTGAGCAGCTGCAGCCGTGTGACCAGCTTTGAGGGGCCACCTGGGCTGCAGCCGCACGAGCCACCTGGGCTCAGGTGGGCTCAGAAAAGGGACAGCCATCCCTGGATAACAAGCCCACCCAGCTTCCCCTTTCCCCCGCCCTCATCTCATGCACCGTCCTCCAGAACCTTCCTGGCCCCCTGCACCCTCCTTGTCCCCACCCCCATCCCTCTGGCCACCCCTGGAAGACGGATGGGACGCTCAGAGCTTCCATTCCTGCCATCAGCAGCCTCCTGGTCCCGTCTGGGGGCGGGCCGTGCACATCCCAGGCCCCTGGGCCTCACAGCGGCCCTTTGTGCTCCCAGGGCCGGATCTCCGTCCCGCCAGCACAGACTGAAGGTGCATTCTGTGTCCATCCCGCCGTTTATTTCTGTCCCGTTGGCCTCGGCACAAAGATCCACCTTCAGCCTCCCCGCCGTGCCCTGGTGTATAAAAGCCGTCTTGTGCAAGCGCTCGCCAAAGGCCTCTGCCCCCAAACCACACGGATGAATGGAGCAGCGCCCGGCCGCTCATTGAAAGACCCCGAGTGAAAAGCTCATTTGTTCTTTGACAAGATGTCTGTAGGCGATAAACTCAGAGATCTGTACCAAGATTTATGGCTCTCCAGAAACGACAGCCTCGCACACACCAGCGTCTGCTTCCCAATTAGTAGAAAGAACTTTGCAGAATTCCTGCCCGACGAGCATACCCGGGCTTTTATCGCCAGTCAAGAAATACAAACCCAGGCGGCAATCGCTGGACGCACGAAATAAAACCATAGCTCAAGAAAGAAAGCGATCTGGCGAGTCCAGCTATATTTATACTGCAGGCAAGTAGGAGAACCCGGCTCTTAAGACCTCGGAATTACCCCCGACTGGGAGCAAACCCAACCACTTTTTAAATAAACTCAATGGAGAAAAAGAAAATATCTTACCAAAAAAAAAAATGAAGACATAAAGGAAAGAGGTGCATATGCGCAGTGGGCACGATTTATCGATGCTGTTAAAAGCAGAAACTGAAATAAGGGAGCCAGGGGGCCAAAGGTCATTTAAGTCAGTCATTTCACCTCCAAGAGATTTATTATTTTTGCAATTATAAATGCAGTTCATTCTCATCCTCAAAGGCCAGCGCTTAAAGTAGTCGCACACCCCCAAGCCATCATTATTGGTTGATAAATAAAATTAACGTCAACGGGGCCCTCGGCGGTCTCAAGTCACCAGTTTTAACTAAAAACTGCTTCCCCGGGCTCCGCAGCGCGCATACTCGCTCCGGCACTCAGCGGGCACGCACTGCGCATGCCCGGCCGCTCCCGGCGGGCACGTACTGCGCATGCTCTCTTGCCGTCCCCCTTCCACGCCGCCGGGCCTCCGCTTCGCTCTCGGCGGACAGGCACTGCGCATGCTCGACCCCCTGGCCAGCTGCCTCCCCCCTACCCACCCCCGGCGAGCACGCAGCGCGCAT
Organism: Equus przewalskii; assembly: GCF_037783145.1. Lineage (NCBI taxonomy): Eukaryota > Metazoa > Chordata > Mammalia > Perissodactyla > Equidae > Equus > Equus przewalskii. The sequence goes on along the minus strand of NC_091863.1, from coordinate 135,519 downwards.
GCTCGCATCCCCGCGGCTGCAAGGTCGCCTCGCCGGCGTGGGCCGCACCCCTAAAAAAGCCTAAAAGCAGAAAATCCTCGAGTGGGGCAGCCGCCCTCCCCCGTCCCCGACCTCGCCCAGCTCCCGGACGCTCCCCGACCCCACCAAAGCCCCCCGGCAGGTCCCCGCAGCAAGGCCCCGGCAGCCCGCCGCCTCTCCAAGCAGGGAGATGTGCGTGGCGACGTGCGCCGCCGTGATGACGTCACGCGTCGCGGTGACGCGCGACGTAGGCGACCATCTTTGGGGGCGCGGCCGGCGCGCCCGTTTTGAAGCTGCCCGGAGCGCTGCCGGCCTCGCCGAGGGCCGGACCCAGAGCGCCTGCGGCCCCGAGGCGCCGCCGTCTCCGCGGACGCCCTCCGGACCGGAGTCTACCCGTGACCCTGGGGCTGACCCCGCCGGGCCGGACTCTACCCGTGACTCCGGGCCGGACCTCGGGCCCGCGACCCCCGCCGACTGGACTGTGCCTTCGCCTCGGGCTCACTCCCGCCGGGCCGCCTCTATCCCTGACCCCGGGGCTGACCCCCGCCGGGCCGGACTCTGCCTTCGCCCAGGGCTGACCCCGCCGGGCCGGACCTCGGGCCCGCGACCCCCGCCGGGCCGGACTCTACCCCTGACCCCGGGCTGACCCCCGCCGGGCCGGACTCTACCTCTGACCCCGGGGCTGACCCCGCCGGGCCGGACTCTGCCTTCGCCCGGGGCTGACCGTGCCGGGCCGGACCTCGGGCCCGCGACCCCCGCCGGGCCGGACTCTACCTCTGACCCCGGGGCTGACCCCGCCGGGCCGGACTTTGCCTTCGCCCCGGGCTGACCCCGCCGGGCCGGACTCTACCCGTGACCCCGGGGCTGAACCCCGCCGGACCGGGCCTCGGGCCCGCGACCCCCGCCAATCGGACTGTGCCTTCGCCCCGGGTTGACCCCGCCGGGCCTCCTCTACCTCTAACCCCGGGCCCGCGCCCCCCGCCTTCCCCGGACCCCGCCGAGCCCCGCCCTCCTCCGCTCCGGGGTCTGCAGGCCTCGGTCCCCGGGCCGACCTTGGCCCCGGGCAGGCGGGCACGCGGTGCCAGCGGCGGGGCCCCTCGTCGGGGAGCGGGGCAGCGCGAGATGCCGCCCGGCAAGGTGCTGCAGCCGGTGCTGAAGATGAAGGTGGACGAGCTGTTCCTGCGCTGGCTCAGCGAGAGCAGCACGCAGGCGATGCTGCAGGACGGCCTGCGGCGCATCCGCGCCCCCGCGGGCCCCGAGCACGGCGCCGGGGACGCCCACCAGCCCGCGCTCCCGTGGGCCGCCCCGGGCGCCGCCTGCAGGCCGCGCGCCAGCCACGGCCCGGGGGTCCCCGCGCTCCCCGCGCTCCCGCTGGGCGCCGCCTCGAGCCCCAGGGCCGCGCCGCACGCGCGCGGGCCTCGTCGGTCCGCAGGGGCCAGAGGAGTAAGTGACCCTTCCTTATGCTCACACCTGCCCAGGTGACTCGGGTCGAGGCTGGGTGGTGGCCGAAGCTGGTGGCCGGGTGTCAGGCGTGGCCACGCGGTCGCCTTCGGTCTGTTTCCCCCAAGAAACCCTACATTCCCAAAAGTGTCGTCCTTGAGAGTCCCCAGCTGGGCGTGATCTTGCAGTTTGTTTCGAGTTCTCCGGGTTGGTTTGAGCCACTTGGCAGCGGTTTCTCCTCCTCGCCTTGAACCTAGAGGTTTTGTCCCTGCTTAGTCTGCTTTTGTCCCTAATCTGTCGACAGTCGAGCTGGACAGCCGTGTAAGAAGTCCCTTCTGACGTTTGATACTGTGTCCCCATAACAAAGTGTTGCTGACAGGCGGTCGGTTCACATTGCACACCTGGAATTCTCCTAAACCGGGAAATACTGGAACTTGTGCCGTCTTCCAGCTGGAGCCAGCATCCCAGCAGCATCACTGAGCGCGTGATGAAGCGAGGCTGCGCGTGGCAGTCAGTCCACTGGTTTCCCAACTGAAGCGGACCGGCCGCTAAGGGCACGTTTGGCTCTGAATTCTGGGTGGTTTCTGACACATTCTAAGGGATCTAGGGCATTTTCTCAAAAGTCAGTCCCCGAGGAGAATGGGAAGCTCCCTCCCAGACCCCCTGGGTGAGACCCTCAGACGTGCCCAGGAGGAGGCTGGGCTGGCCCCACAGGGACACGTGGCCCCGGGACCCATGGGCACGGAAGCCTGACGCTTCTCAAAGTCTCACCCGGATCCCTCGTTGCACTGAGGCAACCAGATCTGCGAGGAGGGCTGGGGACCAGAGAGCATGCCCCAGCAGTGGCAGTTTCCTCCCTCCCCCGATGGCATCTTACTGGGCGTGTCCATGTCTTACTGCGAGAGCTGCTCGCTGTGTCATTAAATGTGTTTCAGATGCAGGAAGGCAAATCTTGCGTTTCGTGATCCCTGCCTTTGCGAGAATCCCCTTAGGACTGAGGATATTTGCGGGTCAGCTCTGTGCAAGGAGGGCAGCTTGGGTGCACGTGGAAAGGATCTTTGCACAGCAGGCAGTGAGCCGCAAGCCAGCCTGAGCATTCAGAGCAGGGAGGGGTCCGGTTCTACTTGGAGACAGACATGTGGAGGGAGTGAGTTGTGGGGTTTGGGGAGTGCACTGAATTTGGGGGGCAGGGCAGGGGGCAAAGGGAGGACCTTCCGTGGACAGATGTTCAGATGCTGAGAAGATCACACGTGGAGTCCCGCTCAGAGCAGAGCAGTCGGATGGCGGGAGGCACACTGCTGAGCTGGGACTGTGACGTGATGGCAGGAACAGGGGACACGGAATTGGGGCTGAGGAGTCTGTGCTTGGTTCCGTGGCTGGCTGCTCGGGCATCTGCAGGGTGGGGGCACTGAGATAGACCGGGGTGCAGGGGCTTGAGCTGGTCAGCGGTGGGGGACTACATGGGTGTGAATGATGGAGTCAGCAGGAATTGCCGGCGGAGGCAGGACGGAATGAAAGGTCCCTCTGGTTCGCGGTTTCCCAGACCAGAGAGACTGAGTCTGCCCGAGGAGCCTCTCTTGAGGTTGACCCCGTGATTTCCCCTTAAACGTCCCCGAGTGGTCAGTAAGCAGTGGTCCACCTTGTCTGGCACCCGAAGTCGCCCTGAAACACGTCTTGATGTTTTCGGAGTGTGTGGCCTGCATTGGCTGAATTTTGAGACGCGCGTAATCCGGGAGGACCTGTCGGGACGAAATGACGAGAGCTCGTTCCTATACTCTCCCTAAAGCAGTGTTTGCAAAACTCCATCCCCAGCTGCAGACTCTGCCAGGGAGGGCGGGCCCGGGGGCCCGAGGAAGAGATTGTCACAGTTAGGAAAACGTTTTCAAGCGCACAGACACACAGGACTGAGCGTGAGCCGCCTGGCCAGGCCTTTCCGTCGTCACCCTGTTTAGGTCCCCAGCGAACAGTCTGAGGAGGCACGTCTCCCGTGAAAACACAGCAGGGTGTGTCCACAATACCCCCGAAAATGACTTATAATTCGCGCTGGGGTTGCTGTTGGGTGTCCCCCACCCCAGGAGGTCATGGTGGAGGCGGGGCTTTCTGTGTTTGGCAGACGTCTTCTGTGAAGGGGCACTTGGAAGGTCTCCTTCCCGTCTTTATGGAGGGAAAATGGTAGTTGGGGAGCAGAGAGTGCACACTGAGGCCAGTGTGAGGCCAGTGATACCAACCAGGATGTTAGGCTTGTGAAACCCTTAGCATGCTTTTTTTTTTTTTTTTTTTTTTGCTGAAGAAGATTGTCCCTGAGCTAACATCCGTGCCAGTCTTCCTCTATTTTCTGTGTGGGTTGCTGCCACAGGTGGTGACGAGTGGTGTAGGTCTGCACCTGGGATCCGAACCTGCGAACCCCAGGCCCCCAAAGCAGAGCACACAAACTCAACCACTACACTGCCGGGCCAACCCCCCTAGTGTGCTTTTTAAAGTAAGTTCTTGCAGAGGGAACCGAGAGCTTAATGTGGATGAGCTGCTTCTCCACACACTTCATCACCCAGTGATGACCTGGGAGGGAAAAGGTCAAGGTTCAGGCCGGGGTGCCTCGGTGGACCGTCCACGTTCCCTTCTCCTTGACCCCATCTCGGGACTCAGCCCTGTGTTCCTGCTGATGTGTGGCATCCGACTTTCGTATTTAAAGGAGAACCAAGAAAGGATGCTGTGGTGAAATGCAGGTTCTTAACTCCGTCTTGCACCCAGTAACTAGTTCAGAACGATGGCCGGGACAGAGCCCAGTTCCCCTACAATTGCACACGTCCCCACAACCTTCTTCCCATGAACCCAGGCTTCAAAAACATCCGATGGGAAAGCAGGTCCATATCAACTTAAATGTGCACTTTGGGGGCTTTTGGAAGAAATGGAAAAATCTCTTTGTAATGCAAACATTTTTATTCAATGCAACTACATTTAAATATAAATTAATTTTAGTTACTAATAATTTTAAGCTCAATTTCTAGTCATTAAGTAGGAGTAACATGTAGCTGTTGCTCTGTGGTGGGAGGGAACGTGGAGCAGCTACATCAGGGGAGAACGGTAATAAAAATTCTTAACCTTCTGTTAGCCTGTAGAGTTTCAGAGTGTCTTCGGTTCGTATGTTTGAGAGAAGAGCCATTACCCTTTGAGGACCCTGTTAAGAGCTGTGCTAATGTGTGTGGGTGACAGGAAGCTTTCCTCTGTTACAAGCATCACTAAATAAGGTGTGGCTGTAAAATCTGACATTCTTGAAGCATTCAGGGTGCTATTGACAGATACAGTTTCTGCCACGTTCTTCCATACACTTCCACGTGTTTCGCTCCAAGACATGGGAAATTAATTTCAGAGTAATGTTCGTACATAAGATGCTATGAGAAAGGTCCTCAATCGTTTTTTTGTTTTTTAAGAACTTATAGGAAGTGGGTGAGAGTCATTGAGTCCCCCCTCCTTGGGAGCAGTGGGAAGGGCCAGGGTCCTGGACCAGCTCTCAGGCTCTACCGGGGAGCAGACCCAGCAGGGGTCCCCTCCTTCAGCCCTGCAGACCCCCCGGGACCCTGGGAATCAGGAGTGAGGAGAAGCCGGGTGCTCTCTGCGTATCTCATCCCCCCACGTGCCTTCCTTTGTTTCCAGCTCAAAAGAGCCTGTGCACCTTCAGGAAGTCCTCGGTTAGTGGTCCTGACCCGGCTCTGGGTGGGTTCCGGCCCCTCCCCGGGTTGGGGGTGCTGACCTGGCTCCGGGTGGGTTCCGGCCCCTCCCTGGGTCAGGGGTCCTGGTTCCTCTGTGTCGTGTGGGTGAGTCCTGGCTTACGAAGGTTGAGGGCATGGCTAGAGAGCACCTGTGGGCTCCCTAACCCTGGCGTATCCTCAGCCTGGCCTTTCCCTGCAGCCCAGAGACGGGCTCCCCGGTCCAGCTAGTCCCCTGTGTGGGGTGAGGGGGCATCTGAACAGAGCAGAGGAGGGAGGTGGGGTCGGGCTCCCCCGTCGCAGAGGACAATCCCCAGCAGAGGCCCAGGTGCTGTGGGCGCTGGGGCAGTCGGAGGTCCGAGTCAGCAGGGACTCAGATACCACCTCTTTCAGCAAATATGTCTTCCAAGGATTTTAGAGACCAATTCCTTTAGATAAAACCAGACACTCCCCTCGCTCTGCCCTCGTTTCCTGATATGACTGCCTAAGATTTAAGTTTGTTTTACTGGTTTTTACATCAATTTTATCAGTAATCGAGGCAATATTGTGGGAAGGGCTCAGGTTGGGGCCAGACTAACAGAGGCTTTCAGAATCTTTCAAGAGCATTTATTATATATTTCTTTTTTTTAGAGTTATTTTGTTGGGGTTACAACATTGTGTAACTTCAGGTGTACATGATTATATTTCAGTTTCTGTGTAGACGGCATCGCGCTCACCACCAATAGTCGAGCTTTCATCCATCACCATACATATGTGTCCCTTTGCCCACCGCCCACCTCTTCCCCCCCAACGCCTTCCCCTTGCTAACCACTCTTCTCTTCTCTTTGTCCATGCGTTAGTTAATCTTCCACATATGAGTGAAGTCGTATGGTGTTTGTTTTCCTCTGTCTGTCTTATTTCGCTTAACATAACACCCCCAAGGTCCATCCGTGTTGTTGAGAAGGGGACGATTTTGTCTTTTTTACGGCTGAGTAGTAGTCCATTGTACATCTACACCACATCTTCTTTATCCGGTCATGGGTCGATGGGCACTTGGGTTGCTTTCACATCCTGACTATTGTGAATAATGCTGCGATGAACATAGGGGTGCATGGCTCTGTTTGAATTGCTGATTTCAAGCTCTTTGGATAGATACCCAGTAGTGGGATGGCTGGATCATACCGTATTTCTATTTTTAATTTTTTGAGAAATCTCCATGCTGTTTTCCATAGTGGCTGCTCCAGTTTGCATTCCCACCAGCAGTGGATGAGGGTTCCCTTTTCTCCACATGCTCTCCAACATTGGTTATTTCTCGTCCTGTTAATTATAGCCATTCTGACAGGTGTAAGGTGATATCTCATTGTAGTTTTGATTTGCATTTCCCTGATGATTAGTGATGATGAGCATCTTTTCATGTGCCTGTTGGCACCTGTATATCTTTGGAGAAATCTCTGTTCAGATCCTCTGCCTGTCTTTTGATCGGGTTGTTTTTTTTTTTGTAGTTCAGTTTTGGGACTTCTTTATTTATTTTAGAGGTTAACCCCTTGTCAGATATATGATTTGCAAATATTTTCTCCCAGTCGGTGGGTTGTCTTTTCGTTTTGTTCGTGGTTTCCTTTGCCTTGCAGAAGCTCTTTAGTCTGACGTAGTCCCATTTGGTTATTGTTTCTTTTGTTTGTCTTGCCTGAAGAGACATGATATTCAAAGGCATGCTGCTAAGACCGATGTCAAAGAGCGTGCTGCCTGTGTTTTCTTCTAGGAGTTTTGTGGTTTCAGGTCTTACCTTCAAGTCTTTGATCCATTTTGAGTTAATTTATGGCGAAAGATAATGGCCTACTTGCATTCTTTTGCATGTGGCGGTCCAGATTTCCCAGCACCGTTTATTGAGGAGACTCTCCTTTCTCCATGTTCTCAGCTCCTGTGTCAGAGATTAGCTGTCCCTAGGTGTGCAGTTTTATTTCTGGGCTGTCAGTTCTATTCCATTGATCCCTTTGTGTGTTTTGTGACAGTACCATGCTGTTTTGATCACGATAGCTTGGTAGTAGATTTTGAAGTCAGGGATCGTCATGCCTCTAGCTCTCTTCTTTTTTGTCAGGATTGTTTTGACTATTTGGGGTCTTTTGTTCCGTGTGAATTTTAAGGTTCTTTATTCTGTTTCTGTGAAGAATGTCATTGGGATTCTGATAGGGATTGCACTGAATCTGTAGATTGCTTTGGGTACTATGGACATTTTAACCATGTTTGTTCTTCCAATCCATGAGCACAGAATCTCTTTCCATCTCTTTCTGTCACTATCGGTTTCTTTCAACAATGTGTTACGCTATTCAGTGTACAGTCTTTCACCTCCTTGGTTAAATTTATTCGTAGGTATTTTATGCTTTTTGTTGCGATTGTCAATGGGGTTGTATTCTTGAGTTCTCTCTCTGCTAGTTCGTTGTTAGTGTATAGAAGCAGCGCATTCTTGGAAAAGGTCCCGGCAGAGAGAGCTGTAGGGTCTCGTGCTGTGTTGTGAGCATGTGAGGTGCTTGGGGCACGTGATGAGGTCCTCGTGGCCACCCCAGGACCTGGCAGCGGCTCTCCACCTGGGAGAGCGTCAGAATCCCCCAGAGGGCCCTGAGGACAGGTGGACGGATGGATGGAGGGCCGTGAGGACAAATGGACAGATGTGAGGGCTTGTTAGGACGGCCCGATGGGCGGGCTCTGAGGATGGGTGGATGGATGGATGTGAAAACAGCTGGCTGAGCCCCTTCCAGAGTTTCAGTTTTGGGGTCTGGGGTGGTGTGTGGGATTTGCATCCCTAACGTGTTCCCGGGGTCTGGTTGGTTCCTCCTGAGGGCAAATCTGTTCCAGGCCTCCCTTCCAGCTTTCTGTGATTTGGTGATTTTATAGGAACACAAGGTCAGTGCTCTAAGGGCTGTGAGGTGGTCTGTGTGCCCCTGTGTGAGGGCCCTGAGCCCAGCCATGAGCATGGACCTTCTCCTGGAAGCGGGGGGAGAACTGGGGACGAGGAGCCGCCCTCACGGACTCCAAGCTCCCGTGGTACAAGCCTGGTCGCCGCCCTGTCCTCGCTCTTCGCCTCCCTGGTCTGCTTCCAGCGCTGCGCCTCAGGCTCTGGGAGGAGGGGCCTAGCCTTTCCTATGACCCACGTGCTAGTGGTCCGTGCGGCCTCAATGCTCCTGGGAGGAGGAGTGAACCCCTGGGTTAGGCCAGCTGGGAGGGACAGTGAGGACGTAGGTGCGCGCGATGTGGGGCAGTGGGCAGGAGAGGGAGGGGCGGCCCTGCAAGCTTGGTGGGAGGAAGGTGTGAGGGCGGTGCGGGTGCTTGAGACCTGGGCAGGGGCCACTGGAGCAGCCGCCAGGGAGCACAGGACCGGCCTGGGCCAGCCCGGCTGAGCGGAGTGCAGCTGGGTGCGGGAGGAGGTGGGTGCAGGGCCTCATCGGGAGGTGGGTGCAGGGCCTCATCGGGAGGTGATGTTTGAAGGTCCCAGGTCCGCCGTGGGGCCATCGTCGCGTCTTGGTGTGTGTGCACCATGCGTGTTTAAGGCAGTCCTTCCTAACTCTACAGGACATACATGCAGCGTTGAAATTGCTGGACGCTGTCAATTTACTGTTGCAGATAGTCGACTTTGCTTCCCAGAGGTTGTATTTGCATCGGTGTCTCTGCCGTCCCTTAGCCTTCTGCGGGGAGACGCTGGCTGTCGGGGCCCCTCATCAGGCCTGCCGTCACAGGGCTCTGAGGCTTCCCCGAGGCGGACGCCTGGGCCGAGGCACTTGCCTCTCCAGCAGCCACAGACGATGGCTGCACGTCAGCCGCCTGTCCTGCTGTGGAGCACCTGCCTGGTCAGGGAGCTCATCCGGTGCAGGGGGGGCCCCTGTGTCCACGATGTGCAGAGACCCTCAGCGCAGCCCCCGGTGTCGGCTGTTCCACGTCCTTCAGCGACGTCTTCTGCACTGAGGAGCGGGTCCGTGCCAGCTGCATTCCCATCTAAGTGGCAGACTGTGAGGCTCCCCGACTTTCAGGGCTCGGTCTGTCTTTCCTTCTTGCCTGGGCGGGTCCATGGGTGGCGCTGCCGCACTTGTCTCCCCGTCGATGAACCTGGGCTCATTTCCCGTTTCGAGCTGTCTGTTAATCCTGCCGGGGGCCCTCGTGAGTGAGTCTGCATGAGGACCTGCGTTTCCCTTTCTCTCGGGTGGACTCCCGAGGTGGAGGGTCTCTGCATTCCACGCGCTTTTTGGGATCCTCCTGTCCAGCTTTACGTAAAGCCTGCTGAGGTTTCAATAGCCATTGTCTCGACCCGACCCGTTCATCCTCGGAAGCAGCCCTGCTCCTCCAGGCCTCCAGCAGGAGCGACTCTCGTTTTGGAGTCTGTTGTTTTTCTCAGCAGTGTTTTCTCTTCGCTGGGCAGCCTTCCCGGAGTGTGCTGTTCTGTTCGATGCTACTGTGAATGGAATTGTCGTCTTAGTTCTAGAAGCACTACTGATTTATCTTTTTAGTCTTGTATCCTGTGAACTTGTTGACCTCACATGTTAGTTCTAGTAGTCAATCAGAGATGCTGAGGATTTTCCATATATGGGAATAAAAACTCTCTTACTGCTTCCCTCCCGGTCTGTATGCCTGGAACTTCTTTTTTCTTTTTCTTTTCTTTTCTTTTTTTTGCTGAGGAAGATTGGCTCTGGGCGAACGTCTGTGCCCATCCTCCTCTATTTTGTATCTGGAACACCTCCACAGCATGGCTTGATGAAAAATGCATAGGTCCATACCCAGGATCCAAACCAGTGAAGCCCAGGCTGCTGAAGTGGAACATGCGAACTTAACCACTACGCCACCAGGCCAGCCCCTGTAACTTCTTTTTCTTGCCTGAGCGCTGTGGCTGGGATCGTGGACGTGCCGAGAGCAGACAGCCTCCCTGTGTCCCGTCTTGGGTAGAGACCATCTAGTCTTCGTCAAGGATGATATTGGTTATGAGTTTTTCTGTAGACGCTCTTCACCAGCTCGAGGAGGTTACCTGATGGTCCTAGGTTGTTGAGAACACTTAACATGAAAAGTCACGTTCCTTCTAATCTTGTGGCCAGTGATGTGGCGTTTTGTGGGTTGGTTTTGGGTGTTAAACCCGCCTCGCTTCCTCGGATAAACCCACTTGATCACAGTTAATAGTCTCTTTCGTGTGCTGCTGGGTTCTGACTGCTGACGTCTTTGTGAGACCTGTGTGCGGTCAGGGGGAGATCCGCCTGGTTTCTCGTGTCCATGTCTTTGGCTTTGGGGTCGTGGTAGCGCTGGCCTCGTAAAATGAGTTGGGAATCATGTCCCCCGCTCTGTTTTCTGCAGGAGTGTGTGCAAGATTGCTATCGTTTACTCCTTAAGGTGCCTTATGAAGTTTAGCCCGGGCGGTAATTCTGGTCTCCATCCCTCTGTTTTATCTGCAAGTGGAGGTCTCACCTTCATTTTTGGAAGGTATTGTCCTGGGTGTCGCATCCTAGACCACAGAGCAAGTCTGAACAAATGTCACAGACTTCCTGTCCTGGTGGCCGGCCCTGTGGCCTAGTGGTTAAATTTCCTCATGCTCTACTTTGGTGGCCCGGATTCATGGGCACGGATGGGCTCAGGGCCAGTCTCCCTCAAGGGAAAAAAGAGAAAGATTGGCAACGGATGTTAGCTCAGGGCTAATCTTCCTCACAAAAACAAACAAAAAAACCTTCCTGTCTGCAGACGGCATTCTTGCATCACAGTGCAATTCAGAAATCGTTTTTGGAAGGTAAACTTGGAAACTCAGGACCAGACTTCATAAAGTGCGTCAGTCCAGCAGGAAGCCGTCGCGGGCGCTGTAATGAGTGCTCAGAGCCACACAGGAATGAGGACGTCCCCTCGCTCCTCGCATACCCCAGCCGGCCTTGCAGACCCTGTGGCCTGGCCGCCTTGTCCTTTTCAGGAGCCAGGGAGCCGGGAGATGCAACCAGAGCCGGGGCTGCGGGCCGGCCTGGGGTGCCTCTTCCTCCCCCCTGGCGGTTGACTGAACACAGTGCACTCTATACGGGCCTCTGAGCCGGTTTTTGGGAATAGCTGTTTTATTTTATTTACAGTCAATTACAGGAAATAAATCACCTCTTAGTTTTCTGGCCAACGGTTGGCTCCGGGCTTCGAGAATTACAGGACGAGCCTGGAGTCGGGAGGAGGTGTCTTGTCCGTGTTGCCACCCAGGAACTTACCCCTGGGAAGGAGGCCAGGCCTCAGAGGTGCCCAGCCTGGGCCCCGGGCCCTGAGCCGTGGGCGCTGTGCACGTGCAGGTTTTTCACAAGCGTGTTCCCAGAGAGCCGCTGCCCCCCACCCCTACGGCAGCAGGCTCCCTCTGCTTCTCATGACCGTGTCTTCAGACCGGCCCGTGGCTCAGGCGTCGGGAGCACAGGGGCCTGGGCTGTTCCCACACGGTCAGAAAATCAGGGATGTGTTGTCAGTCCAGGTGCTGAGGGACCACGTTCCTGAGCGAGCGCTCCCACGGGGTGTGGCTGTCAGAGTCGTCACACGGTGGGGCTGAAGTTCTCCAGCTGGAAAGTGGCCTCACTTCGGCGGCCAGTCCAGTCCCGCGGTTTCCTCCCTCCCCGTCCCAAGACGCTCCATGCCTACTAGTTCCTCTCTCTGTCTCCCTCTCTCGCTCGTAAATGACCTTTGAGAGTTTGAAGAACTATTAATCTTTCCCCGAAGTTTATTGAGGAATGGACAAATTAGGAAAAATTTTCTTTGTCTATTTGTATTAAGATTTCTGGTTTGTAACTTTTTTTTTTGCTGAGGAAGATTGGCCCTGAGCAAACATCTGTTTCCAATCTTCCTCTTTTTTTTGGTGAGGAAGATTATCCCTGAGCTAACATCTGTGCCCAACTTCCTTTTTCTTTTGCTTGAGGAAGATTGGCCCTGAGCTAACATCCGTGTCCACTTTCCTCTGTTTCGTATGTGCGACGCCTCTACCTACAAACACTGTCGGCATGGCTGCTGAGTGGTCTAGGTCCACACCCAGGATCTGAACCTGCAAACCCCAGGCCGCTGAAGGGGAGCATGCAAAACCCTAACCACTGTGCCACGGGGCCGGCCCCTAGCCATGTTTTAGTTGAAGAAGTTAGGTCAGTTTTTATCCAGCCGTCACTACTGGACTTGGCTCGTATGTCCTGGCACCAGCTGCAGAGTTTCCAACAGAAACTGGGGAAGCGGGATTGCAGTGGTTGTTTCACCTGACCTGGCGACTCCACAGTGGGGACCTGACCGGTTTGCTGGGTTTCTGCTGGTTCCCTGTCCACCTCCTCTGCTGTGGGCGCTCACTGTTGGGTGCTGCACCGGGCAGCTTGAGCTGTGCCACGTAACCAGCCACCCGGATTCAGAGCTGAGCCCGTCCTCTGAGCTCGTGAACCTGTGCTGGGCGGTTCTGTGACTGCTTGTCTGCCGCCCCTGGGCTCTCACCCCGGCCCGCTGGCCCCGTGTGTCACGGCAGGGGCGCTCCCGGAGCCATGAGGGGGCACTGATGCACCAGCACCCTCCAGTCGGTGCTGGCATGGGGACGCGCGGCCGCCCCCTCAGCCCAGCCCGGCTCTCGGGTGGCACGTCCACACTGCCGCCTCATGGGACCAGCTGTAAGGCCACCTTGCGGGGGCTGTGGGCCTGCAGGGGAGGACCCGCCACTTTCTCAGGCTGCACTGAGGGCATCTCTTCCCAAAGGTTCACAGGGAAGGAGGGAAACAGAGTGAATGAGCAGGTGCAGCCTGTCATACGTGGAAGCCCGGCGCCCAATGAGTGCCAGGACTGTGCTGGCCGGGGAGGCGTGGGGAGCCGCTGCTGCCCCGGGGACAGCCCCATCGAGGTTTGCGCCCTCAGCATAGAAGTCTGCTCCACCCTGGGAGCCCGCGTGGTGCTGGGCGGCCGTCCTGCGTGTGGCTCTGGGTCGGAACAGCTTGCAGGACTCCTGCCCCTGGGCCCACGCCCACCGTGGGTCACACGGCCCCTGATCTTACTGTTGCCTCTCGCTGTCGCACGTGGCCCGGTCTGTCTGTTTGGAGCACTTGGAGGCTGACCCAGGTCCTGGCGGACATTGGGGTAGTGGGGCAGGAGGATGCAACGGGGCCGAGGGACGGGGAAGGCAGAGGAGGAACGGGAGAGGGGCCTGCAGGACTCCGAGACACGAGTGAGGCTGTGAGGACGATGGACGGGAGACAAAGGCTCCATCCTGTGTGACCCCACAGGGGACCCGCTGGAAGGGATGAGCTAGGGGACAGTGACAGGACCAGTGTCCCAGGGGGATGGATGGGGACAGATGGACAGACGGAGCACGGGGGCTTCAGGGCAGTGAAACTCCTCTGCACGACCCATAACGGTGGACACACATCATTCCGTATCTGTCCAAACCCACAGACCGTCTGACACCAAGCCTGGTGACTACCAGGGTCGTTTCCTGGGCATCTTTGTCCCCAGGGGCCGGGACGGACAGGCCACATCCACCTGTCGGGTGGCCAGGAGAGCTGCGGGCTGGGGAGGCATCGCTGGGGTCCTGGGACATCTCGGGGGATGCAGCTCGACCCGGGTGGGCGGCCGTGTGGGGCCTGGTCCAGGACGGGGTGTGTTCTGAAGCCCAGGGCCTCCCGCCGCGTGGGGCTGCTCGGGGCTGCCAGGGCTTATTCTCGGGACTCCTGTGTTTGTGGGTTTGCTTTTTTCTGCAGCACAAACTCCCCACTGTGCGTGGGGCTGAGCTCTCCATGCGCACAGGGCTGGCCCGCTGTCCACGTGTGTGGCTGCCGTGCCGGGCTTGCAGTGGACACTCATAAACTTCGGTGGGAGGAGGGAGGGAGGATGCCCGACGGAGGAGGGAGAAGCAGTGACAGATGAAACCCCCTTCTTGCTCCCGGGGTCGGGGTTAGAAGGTGGAAGCGGAGCGGGGAGCCAGTGAGCACACTGATCTGCAGGGGAGACCGTGCCCTGTGGGCCAGGACGCAGCCCAGGTGGCCGGGGGCCAAGGGCCGAGGGTCAGGGTGAGCGGGCCCCAGGGGGCGTCTGGAGTGCGTGAGGCGCTGCCCCCTCCGTGCAGTGGGGCCGCCCGGGCCGGCTTCCCTCTGGGCGGGAGGGGGGAAGGCCTGGGAGGGGTGTCTGGAGGCCGGCCAGTGCCAGAGGCTTGTGTCACAGAAGACGGGGGTGTGTGGCCCGCACACGCCGGTCCTGTGTCCTGCCACCCGCAGCAGAGCCGCACGCTCTCTGGGCCCCTCTGCTCCAAAGGCCTGGCCGGGGCGGGAGGGGGACCCTCAGGGACGCTGTGTTCCCACCGCCTCACATCCTCCGGCATTTTGGTTCCTATGGGTGTGGGTTGGTGCGGGCCGGGCCCCGCGGTCCTGCCCTGCTGCTGCAGGTGCGTCCACGGTGGGTTCCTCCTGAGAGATTCTCCCAGAAGCCGTCTGGGCTTCAGGAGGCAGCGCCTCCCCAACGCTCCGTGCCCGCAGCACCCAGCGTGGGCCCAGGCAGTCGACTCAGCCCCCACTGCAGCCTCGGCCCTTCCTGCGGGAGCGGGCAGAGGTGCCGGGGTCCGTGTGTCCGCCGGCCGCATCCTCAGTGCACCTGCTGTCTGCTGCCCTGTTGGCGTTTATGTGACCGGCTCCTACCTTACGGTGTGTGTTAGCGCTACATTCTGCGTTGTGGTTACATTCTGCCCTGTCGGTACTTCGTGCACTGTCGTTATTTTGGACGTTCTGGTTACTTGGTACTTTGTCGTGATGTTCCACGCTGTCGTTGGGTTCCATATTGTTACCTTGTACGTTGTGGTACTTTCTGCCCTGTCCTGACATTCTACCTTGTCGTGTGGAACCGGCACCAAGACTGCAGAAGCCAGAATACTCACCCCCCCACCCGAGTTTTGAAAAGAAAACTTTCCAGTGTCCTTTGCAGCTTCAGTATGTTTTCTCAGCCCCTAACGAGCAGGGGAAGCTGCGGCGGGCAGACCCCTTTATTCCCAGTGCATTTTCAGGGAGGGAACAGCTGCTTGGCTGTATCTGGGCCCCTTTAGTCGCGGGCGGGCGGGCAGGCTTTGCTTCTGGGGAGAGCGCCACCTCCCCGCTGTGCGAGCGCTGGCAGGCGGCCCAAGATCGGCCCCAGATCGGCTGTCCTTGCTGACCTGTTTGTGCCCTGTGCGTCCGCACTGAGCCGCAGCTGGGGTCCCTGCAGACGCCGCCCCCTGCACGGCCTCCCGCGCCCTCAGCAGCCGCGCAGAGAGAGCTGCTCGGTCAGGGCGCGCCGCCTGTCCGGCTGTCCGCTCCCGCCTGCACAGCCGCCGCCCGCCCGCCCGCCCGCGGGAGGGGTGGCCCGCCACCCCTCCTGCAGCCATGTGCCCTCCTCAGCCTGTGGAATGCGCGCCGCCTGGGCCGGCCCCCACAGCGCCTGGCCGGCGACGCATGGAGCGCGCTGAGCCCGGCCGCCCCGACCGTCCTGCCGGGCGCAGCTGCCGCCCCGAGCCCGCCGGCCCCGGCCAGGCCCAGCCCCGAGAGCAAGAGCGAGAGCGAGGTGCCTGGCCCGGGCCCCGGCGGCCCACGCGAGCCGACATGCGGCTCCGCGAACTGTCGCTGCGCCAGGACCCCGACCTGAGGCAGGAGCTGGCCTCGCTGGCCCGCG
The DNA here is from genome assembly GCF_037783145.1 of Equus przewalskii. NCBI lineage: Eukaryota > Metazoa > Chordata > Mammalia > Perissodactyla > Equidae > Equus > Equus przewalskii. Next base: position 119,752 of record NC_091863.1, on the reverse strand, counting down.
GCTGCGACTTCGTGCTGCCCTCCCGCTTCAAGAAGAGGCTCAAGGCCTTCCAGCAGGTCCAGGTCTGCTGCATGTCACCCCCCGGCCCACCCGGGGCCCTCCCGAGTCCCTCCCTGGTGTGGGGGGGGCCGGGGGCTGCTCGCACCCACCCGTGCAGGGCGCGCAGGTCCCACGTGAAGTCGCTGGGAGAGCTCCTAAGAGCGCGCCCGTTGCTGGAGTTTTGGCGGCAGGTGCCGCGGTGCGGCCAGGACGCAAGCCCCCGGCGCGGGGAGAGGTTCCGGCTCGGGTGGGGGCCTGACCGTGTGGTCCCGGGGGGAAGCCTGGCCCATGGTCACGGCCGTCTCCGTGATGACACGGCCCTGTGGGACGCCTGGTCTTCTCGGCCACATGGTGTTTACTGGGCTGTGGGGATCTGCACACATGGGCCGGGCAAGTGGATGGCTCGGTGCTGATAGTGAGTAGTTGGCGTGTAGACACCCTCTCCATGGTTGTGTGTGCTCAGAGGAGTAAGACCTGCTGTGTCTACACCTTGGACGTGTTACGAGTTAGTTTGAGGGACCCAGTCGTTTGGAAGCATCAGACAGCCCGTGATCCCCAGAGTCTGTCTGTGACTCGAGGGGTCTCCGTGGGAGATCTTGTCCTCTCCTCAGCTCCGGGCCGGTGCTGGGGGCAGGGCCGCAGGGCGTGGGGCCGGGGCTCCTGCCCCTGAACGCCTCGCCTCTTGCAGTTAGACACCCGCACGTTTTATCCAGGCCAGGACTTAACGTCCTGTTGTGGCCAAAAAAAATGACATCCAATCAGACCAGGCCGTCTGGGGGAAAAAAAGACCTGCTTTCTGCTGATATTTTAATGGGAGTTTTTCTGGGATCATATCTCAGCTTTTACACAGCTTGGGAATTTTTCCTGTCTTGTGTCTTCCAACTTCGGAAGTTTTGTCTGCAGCTGGGGAAGGTGTGAGTCTGTCCCGAGATTTTAAGGAAAGTGCCTGCATTTGGAGACCCAGGAGTGGCATCTGCCCCACACTGGTCCTGCTTTGACAATAGGAAGACAGGTGTGGGGCAGTTAGGGTTTCTCCTGACGGTCCGCTGGGCTGTGTGGGAGACCCGGAAATCCCTCCAGCCTCGCCCAGGATGGTTGTGCCTGGGGGCCCGGCTCCCCGCAGAGCCCATGCAGGAAAGTCTGCATTGCTTTAGGGCTGCTGCTTATCAAATGAAAATCACTCTTTGGGAATCAAACTTTATGAATTCATTTCACGGGAAGTTGTTTCCCTTCACAGAAAACATGTCTCAACCTTGTTTCTCAGCCGTGACGATGTGCATTGCGTAACGTGAGTGCTCCCTGGGCCGCAGGCGGTGGACCACCGGGTCTTTCTCATGGGGGTTGTGGGGGGAGCAGAAGGAGAGTTCTCCTGGCTCCTTTCACCCCAGGATGTTGGCGGGACGATTCGGGACACAGCCTTGGGGGGGTCAGCAAACGTCTTTGGGAGAGGCTGGGGGTGGAGGGAGGGGGGTGGTGCTTCAGCCTGACGGCCACGCCACCCGCTCAGTGGCCCCCTGGCCCGGAGCAGAGGACCCTGGGGTGCGGCTGTGCCGTCCACAGTGGAGCCATCCCTGCTCCCGCCTCCCATGTCCACCCACCTGCCCTGCCCAGGGATTCTCGGGCCTTCTGGGCGCCGAGCAGCGCTGACTCCCGGTGGTCACCACAGGCTCCCTCAGGCCCAGGATGTGCTCGGCTCGCCCCGCTGGAAGGGGTCCTGAGCGTCCCGTACCCCGGGGGTCCCATCGCCCGCTCTCCACACACAGGCTCAGGCGCAGTTGACGGGCGCCTCTGCCCCCCACGCTCCTCCACTCTGTCACCTTGCTGTGGGCCCGGACACGCCGTCCAGCCTCCCTGCAGGGTCCTTCAGGTGGGCACACAGACCCCGCTGAGCGTCATTTCAGACCCCAGTGTGGCCACCCCCTGGGGACAGTCCTGGACTCTGAGCTGACCTCCCCTCCCTGGGGTGACAGCCTGGCCTTCCAGCTCTGCCCGTCCCAGATGGCAAGTGGGTCACACTCTGGGGTCACAGGCCAAGCAGGTCCCAGGCCGAGCGGGTCACAGTGTGGGTGGGGTCACAGTACCCTGCAGGAGGGGTCATGAATACCCGCTTTGATCCACATTCCCAGGACCCCGGCAGCCGGAAGCGGCCCCTCTGTCCACTCAGCTGTGGATGCAGGCTCCCCTCACAGGCCACTCCAGAGCCACACGCACGCCCCCATGGGAGCCCGTCCTGTGGGGCAGGTGCAGAGCCGAGCTGACAGTCAGTGTCCAGGCCGGGGACCCCACTCAGCCGGGCTCCCCTGTCTGCGTCAGTGTTGGGGACCCAGCTCTGCTCCCTCCTGTGAGCGCGGCCAGCCCAGCAGCCTCCACAGTGAGCCCGGCCCCTCCTGTGCTGGAGGGAGAGCCTTTGCACAAACCCGTGTGCAGGGCCTGGCTCCCCTGTTGCTGTCTTTGGCTCCCCTGTGTTAAACTTTGACCTCTGGCTCCCATCTGTCGGCGTGCAGTGTTGTTCGCGCGTTTAGTTAGCGCACCTCCTGCCAGCTGGCGTGGACGGTCCACGGGAGCCGAGGAGAAAGCTCACGGCCCACGCGGGCCTCCTGTTGGGCGGCAGCATCTTTGGGGCCTGGGCTCGCCTGGAATCCACAGGCCGCCCCCCTGAGCTCCCTGGCCCCGTCCAGGGCCCCGTGCCGGCCTCGCTGCTGCATCCGGTCTCAGACAGGGCCGCCCAGGACGCTGCTGGGCTTGGCTGCCCCGGCCCAGCGTCCCTGCCTGGCCTGCTCTCATTCTGCCACCTGTGCCCTGTCCTGGCCCGTTGGAGTCGGAGGGACCCATCCGATGTCCCAGCACGTGCCCTCTGACCCCTCTGGGACCTGACCATCCGAGGCTGGTGTTGGGAGGTGTGACCCCAGAGACACAGCTGGACGGATTTCTGCTGGGCTCCCCCATACCTTTCTGCAGGAAAAGAGATGCCTTTGCTTTATCCCAGGGCTTGGATTTTGGTCGTGGGGGCACCGCTCAGCCCCACTGTGTGTTCTGGGAGGCCCGTGGGCGAGTCTGAGGTCCCAGGAGTGGGGTCGAGTCAGGGAGCAGGCTGCCGGGGCCCTCTACAGAAATAGCTGTCCGTGAGGCGGTGCCCCTTGATCGGGGCTGCAGGGGGCCCGCATGGGGCGGGTGGGAGCCCAGGCGAGAGGCTTGGGGACCCGAGTGCCCCCTGGTCGGCTGGTTGTCATTTTTTAAGAGGCCTGAGCCGTACTTTAGGACTCTCCTTTCACACACACATGTGTGTGTTTTTGCCACTTTTGTTCATCCCAGTCATCTGGCCGCGTCCCCTGGAGGTCGGGGCACACGCCCCACGGTCCCTGCAGGACCTGCTGAGACCTGTTTTGCGGCCGAGGAGGCGGCCAGCCCCCAACGGGCACCCTCTGTGTTGGAAAAGAATGTGAGAGCTGCAGCTGTGCTGGGGCCGCATCTATTTCTGTCCCGGAGATTAAACTTGTAAATCTCCCGTGTCCGCAGCAGGCTGTTTGTTTCTCGTTGTCCGGTCAGCTCCGTCATCGCTCCGGGGAGCTGGGCCCGGCCTCCCTGGGGGCTGGACCTCTGCTTTTCCCTGCAGCGTCTGCCGTGTCCGTGTGGGGCTCCTGGGGCCGGCGTCGGCCAGCTCTGAGGCGCGTCGTTTCCCCTGGTCGCCTGGCCTGACACGGTCCCTGTCTCTCTCTAGTACTGTCCACACCTCCGCCTCCTGTGCGCACGTCAGTCCAGCCACCCCACGGCCCCTCGACCCTTTTCCGTCTTTTGAAATGTTCACCCTCTGCGCCCTTACGTCTTATGTGGGTCTCTTCTAAATAGACACGATTCTCTTTTTCCTTCTGATCTTCATCTTTGAACTGTGCCGTTTGTCTGTTTCCACGTGTTATGACTGTTCGTCCATCTTGGTGTATTTTCGTCCCGTCCTGTCTTGCCTCCTCTTTGTCTTTTCCTCTCCTACTTTGGAGTATTCCCTTGCGCCTAGCTGACTGCTCATCCTAGAAATGGCCACTACTGGATTTTTCCAGGTGAAAAATTAATACCTTTGCCCTCCAGCTCAAAACACTCAGATGGGGGCCGGCCCGGTGGCGCAGCAGTTAAGTGCGCACATTCTGCTTCGGCGGCCCGGGGTTCACCAGTTCAGATCCCGGGTGCAGACATGGCACCACTTGGCCCGCCATGCTGCGGTAGGTGTCCCACATATAAAGTAGAGGAAGATGGGCACGGATGTTAGCTCAGGGCCAGTCTTCCTCAGCAAAAAGAGGAGGATCGGCAGATGCTCAGGGCTAATCTTCCTCAAGAAAAAAAACCAAAACTCTCAGACACTTCCATTCCACGACCCCATTCATTTTACACTGCTGTTGTTGCCTTCAGAGGGTTTTTAAAAAGAAATAAAATCACCTTCTTATGATGATTCACACAGTCAGCGTGTTGAGATTTGCCCCCCATACGCCCCTTTCCTGCATCTCCGACCTGCGTCAGGAGCACTTGGCTTCTGCCTGACGCACGGTCCCCCGCACATCCTGGACCAGCGTCTGCTGACAGTGGCCGGCTCGCTTTTGCTTCTCTTCCGTTTTGGTCTCAAACTGTCTCCGTGTTGGTCTCGTGTGGCAGACACCTCCCTGGAGGTGGCGTTTGGGCGAAAGGGCAGCCGCTCTCCTCCAGCTCTGGCCCCTGCATTTCTGTCGAGAAGCTGGCTGCAGGGCTCCTGGGTCGCTCCTCTGGAGACGGTCCCCTTTTCTGTTCCGTTCCGTCTCCTTGTGGCAGGTTCTGAGGCTCTGCTGCTGATGTGGGTGTTGTCCAGTCTCGTCATCCGGTGTGCAGTGTGGGTGGCTCTGAGGACTCCTGCTTGGGGTTCCTTGGGCCTCGGGTCTCAGGATGTGTCTCCAGCTCTGCAGCTGCAGGCTCAGCACCTGCGTCTCCTCCCTCCCGGGGCTCGAGTCCCTCCCAGCTGTGCTGCTCTGCTCTCCAACCCAGAAAGCAAGCGTGTTTCCTGTTCTTCTGGACGTTTTATTTGGGGCTGTCTTAAGTCTCCTCACTCTTGCATCTTCAAGCCTCTCCCTGTCTTGATATGTGAAGCGTGTCGGCTCTCATTCTCAACGACGCCAGAGTCCGGAGCCTTCGCCAGCCCGGCTGCTCCCTGCTTGCCGGCTCTCCCCCATGGTGCCTTCCTTCCATGTGTGTTTGTGCGTTTTGATCATGAACGCCTCACTTTCCTTGGAACTTGGGGCGTTTTCTGAGTCCCGAGTTGAGGATGGTTCCCCTCAGCGCATCTTGCTGCTTCCGGGCACTGCTGATCTGCGGCAGCCTGACGTCGTCGGCTGGAGGGTTTGGGGACCAGGCACAGGATGTACATTTGGTTTGCACACTTGACTCGGGAGCTTCGCCACCACCCCCAGCCCCCAGCCCCTTGACGCAGCACCAGCTTCCAGGCCTGTGATTGTCCTTTCCTTCCTGGGGTCGGAGGTTGGTGGGGATTTGTTTCCAGTTCATTCTTCTCGCTGCAGGGGCCGCCCCCGGGATCCCGCTCAGGGGGCAGCCTCCGTCGAGGATGCTGGATGTGGCCTCCTGTCCCCGAGCTCTGCAACACTGTGAGGCGACGGTCACTTCACCCCCTTGGGTGCACTCCCTGAGGGCAGCGCCTGTCCAGCCTCTCCTGGCCTCGCTGGGTGCCCCTTCCCAGCGTCCGTGCCCTGAGAGTCCTTCCTCTCTTGCCAGTCCGTGAGGCACTCAGGAAGATGTTTGTCAAGTGCTCTCCCCAGCATTTCCAGCTGCCTTCCTCAGAAGGGCTGGTCCGGGCCCCTGGGTGTTGACAGGGCCACAGAAAGAGCACACGTGTTAGCATTTACCTCTCCCTGAGTCGATGCTGCAAGCCCAGCACCAGAGCTGGGTCATCCAGTGTTGCGCTGTGCCTCAGGGAGTGAGTTGGCGGGAGACGCTTGGTTCCCCGTGAGTGTGAGAGACATGGAAGGTTCCGGGCTGGGAGAGACTCACTGTGGACAGAGGGAAACAGAGTCACGTGGCCAAGTTCTCTGAGGTAGCAGCTTTCCAAACAAAGCGGAAGGTGTTTTCCTTTCAGGGGAGCTCTTTGGGATGTGCGTTCCATCACTGCATATTGTTGGGGGCCTGCTCTGTGCCAGGCACTGGAGGGTAGCTGCACCTTCTAGTTGGGGTGACAGAAAAGCCTGCAGAGCCTGACTGGGGTGACAGTACCTGTGAAGGGGCAGCAGGTGTGGTGGGATGTGTGTTCTGTCAGGGATGACCTCGTGACCTGGGGTGAGGTTCCTGTGAGGGGGCGGCAGGTGGGGTGGGATGTGTGTTCTGTCAGGGATGACCTCGTGACCTGGGGTGAGGTTCCTGTGAGGGGGCGGCAGGTGGGGTGGGATGTGTGGTGTGTAGGATGACCTTGTGACCTGGTGTGATGGTTACTATGAGGGGGCGGCAGGTGGGGTGGGATGTGTGGTCTGGTCTGTCGGGGATGACCTTGTGACCTGGGGTAACGGTTACTATGAGGGGGCGGCAGGTGGGGTGGGATGTGTGGCATGTCAGGGATGACCTTGTGACCTGGGGTGACGGTTGGTGTGAGGGGACGGCAGGTGGGAGTGGGCTCAGGTGGGGGGTGTTGTGTTGTCTGTTGATGACATGCTAGTGGCAGGTGGGATCTGATCATGGTCTTAGATGAGGTAAGGCAGTGTTTGTGGGGTGCCTGGGAACAGTAGGCACAAAGGCCCTGAGGTGGGCAGTGACAGGGGCAGTCGTTGACGCCTCCACACACCCGCTGTCCCCCAGGGAGCTGTGGTGCAGTGGTTCTCAAACTCCTGACCCAGGGGACCGTCCTCCTGTACCAGCGTGTTGGTGGAAGGGACGTGTGGTGCCCTCAAGGGAAGCCCTCCTGCTGGCGGCAGCCAGTGTGGCCATGCGGGGTGTCTGCAGAGCGCTGTCAAGAGCACCAAAGACCTGTGGTTGTGTCTTTGCCCCTAAGTTTGTAGCTGCCTCCCTTCCTCCCTCCCTCCGTCTGCCAAATTCCCCCCGTCCGCATGGCTCTGACCACAGGAGGCCGTCTCTCACTGCGCAGCCCATGTGGGCGCCCTCCCTCCACCGTGGTCAAGCTCCTGAGGCAGTAAGCTCGCTCGTGTCCCTCTGCCCGTCCCGTGCTGCCATCCAGAAGGTCATGTCTCATGGAGCCACGCGTGTGCCCTCGAGGTGAGGCCTCAGGGCCCGGAGCAGAGGAAGACAGGAGCTCTGCTGTGTTCCAGGGTCAGAAGGACCCGGGCTGCCGCACGAGGCAAGGGGTTCCTGGAGATCGGCGAGCCGCGCGTCCACCCCCAGGAACAGACACACGAGCTGAGGCAGAGACAGGCCCTCACGTGGCAACCCTGGGCATGGGGGCCTCACGCATGTGCGTGCGCGTGTGTGTGTGTCTGCATCGCGACCAGCAGGCCCTTCCCCACCAGCCCCGTCTGGGAGACCTGTTTGGCTGTCGGGCCCCATCCCCTTCCTGTTCCTGCCCCTGGAGACAAGCGGACCAGCAGACGGTGGGGGGTGAAGAAGGAGGAACAGGTGACTGAGCCGGTGCCATCGCCGTCGTGGGAATCTCTGCGCCACGTGCTCAGGAAGCGGGTAGAAACCGTCAGATGTGGTTCACCCCGTGCGGGGTGAATACTGCCTCCTAGAGCGACCCGCTCAGTCTTTGCAGCTTCGGAAGACGCGTCGGCGTGTCTCCACCCGCAGAGGTTTGGTGAACTCGCTGCTGACGCACGGCTTTGGCCCCTTGCGAGGCCCACACAGGACCTGGGGCTCCCCGTGCCCTTGGCCCAGGCTGGCCCCTCTGCCCGGGTGGCCCATCAGCTTCCCCCTCCTGGACTGCGGCCGGGCCTGCGTCACGGGGGCCCGGTGTCCATCCTCCTTGGACCTGGCCCCCCATGTCCTTGTCTGTACCTCTGGCCTCTCTTGTTCTCCGAGGCCTCCCCGCCCAGCAGGGCCGTGGGAGGGTCGATCGGCCACTGTACAGACCTCAGACGTTGTCCCCGTGGTGCCTGTTGTTCTGAGTTCGCGAGCACAGGGCACGTGCTCAGATGTCATAAAGTAGCTCCCAGCGTTGCCTTGGACCATCTGTTAGACCAGCGAGAGAGTGAAGCCGACTACAAACGTGATCTGAAAACTCCCGCGTGGTGACAGACGGCGCAAAGTAAATAAAAAGACGTGGGGCCTGGGGACGCAGGGCAAAACTCACAAAGCCTAAGACACGTGCCGCCCTGGGAACGGTCAGAGGAGGAACAGAAATGACGGCACAGCGTGGAGCAGAGAAGGGGCAGGAAAGATGGTGTCCTTGCCTTTTAGACAAATGAGGAGATGCTCCACCCGGTTCAGAGTACGGTGGGGGTGGAGCATGATGCCCATGCGGTGTTTTGGTTCCCCCAGATGGCGGAACCTCAGTTTGACGGCGCCCTCTGCTGACGGGGCAGGAGGGAAGGCAGTGTCGGAGATGCTGGTGGCCCCCGGAGCTCCTCCCGCAGGAGCACGTGGACGAGCCACACTCTGGCGGTGCTGAGGCCATGCCATGCGGGCCGCGTCCCTGTGCTCCCGTTCAGATCAGGGCCTTTGTAAGCTTCTTGTGCTCGCTCACCTTTAAACAACGCGGGACAGGTGCCCAGCCCGTGGTGGGGACCGCCCACCTTCAGGACTGTGGTGTGTGCAGACACCAGCACCAGGGACACCAGGCCCCCGAAGCTCCCTCAGGAGGTGCTTGCGTGTATCCTCGCGCCCGGGACAGGAGCCACGAGCACTCGCTGCTGCGGTTGCTCCACAAAGGGGCCTGCTGGCCTCCCACCCTCCCCTCACGCGTGCTGGCGGCCAGGTCACTGCGAGGTCACCAGGGCACAAAGGCCATGTTACTTCCCCAGGCAGAGCTGCCAGGACCCCAGGGCACAGCCTTCCTCACGGATCCCAGCCCGGATTCACGTCTGCGTAGACTGCGGATTCATGAGGAGGTCTGGTTGCCGCGCGTGACTTGTGCAGATGAAGACAGACTTCCTCGTGAGTGTCCGGCGAGGTTCCAGAGCTGTCGCTTGGCAGCCCTTGGGCAGGAAATGTCCCTGTGTCTCCACAGGAGGGGGGACGGATAGTGGGCGTGAGCGACACAGGGCCTGACACCACATGTCCAGGACGCCCCAGTGAGCCCGCCCCGCTGCTCTCAGGGCTTCGTGTGGTGGAGTCAGCATCACACCGTCGCCAGCTGGAGTTTGCCTGTGGCCATCCAGGTGAAGGAGGGCGCCCACGGGGACGCTCGGCCAGCCAGGGGGGCCAGGGTGAGCCTCGTGGTGGATTGCTGTGCACTGACAGACGCAGGAAGATTTGATTTAGGTTCTTTGTCACGTTCTGTCCATTTTGTCAAAGTCCTTTTCTCAGGACCGGCCTGAATATTAACCGTGTAATGGGTCTGGCAGAAGCCGGCTGACACGGTGACAGCAACCTCGTTTTCAGGAATCACACCTGGTCGTGGGCGAGAGGCCGAGCAGTGGGTCTGCATGGAGGCGTAGCAGCGCCGTCATCCCTCTTCCTCGTCCTTTCCCAGGTGACCAGGAGCGTGGCCTCCTAGCGCTGACTGGCAGGGAACGACGTCCCTGTGACTGAGCAGCCCAGGGGTCTGTGTCAGCCCAGCCGTGGACTGGGGAGAAGGCACATGGCTGACAACGGCTCCAGAACCAGCCCAGGGGCAGTCACCCCACAGTGTAGGTGCCCTGCCCTCTGCCTGGAGCGCCAGACTCCTGGTGCCTCAGTTTCCCCACTGTGAATACGGGATGCTGGTGGCACGTCAGTCACAGATTGTCCTGAACGCGGCAGTTGAGTGAGATGGCGCATGGGAAGATGTGGTCGGTGCTCAGGAAACACCAACACGGTCTCGCACAAAGGTACAAGCGCAGCGACTGTGGCCGACAGCTCAGGGCATTGGGCTCGCAATTCATTCGGCCTCGCCGGAGAGAGGAAAAGAGAAAGATGGGAAAACGGAACCACCGCCACAGGGGAAGTAAACGTAGGCATTTAGGGGCACAGCAGTTAAGTTTCCAGGCTCCACTTCGGTGGCCTGGGGTTTGTGGGTTCGGATCCCAGGCGCAGACCTGGCACCGCTCGTGAAGTCACGCTGAGGCGGCCTCCCTCATATGAAGTAGAAGAAGATTGGCACAGATGTTAGCTCAGTAACAATCTTCCTCACAAAAAATTTAAAAACCGAAAAACGACCCTCAGTCTTTGTTCAGAAATCGAGGGGAAAAGTTATCTTCCTGAAAGCGAATCCTGGGCACCCCCAGCAGGTCTGTTGAACCGAACCTTCTCCTTCCAAGGAGGCAGCTCTGGGTGTGGCTTCCCCTCCCGCCTGTCCCTGGGCCACGGTGGGTGTGGTTTTGGCCCAGTGCTGCTGTGCAGGGCTGTCACATCAGGACTCAGCGATTCTGACGCTGTAACCCAATCCCCGTGGAACAGGACATCCCGGGCTGGGAGGAGGGGGATCAGCCTGTGTCCCTGGGTGCTGACTCGGCCCGAGTCTCGTGAAGGGTGGGCCCGAGGTCATCGTCCAGCCTCTGCTCTGAGGCTCAGTCCGCAGTGTGGTCCTCGTGCTTCCCACCGTCCATGGCAGACCCGCCTCGCTCAGCACAGCCGGCCTGCGAGGGGTGCCGGGACCTCAGGGCCGCCCTTTGCAGCCTCTCCTTTCTGATCGCCACGCCGTCCACACCTGCCTCTCGGCTCTCAGCACTGAGGTGACCCTGCGTCCAACCCCTGACTGTTTTATTTGCCCTGTTGTGATCACTGGGCTCATTGTCGTGCGTCTGCAGGCTCTCCCCATAGCCCCCCAGTACAGCAGACTCACGACAGCAACACCTCTGGACGTGTTGCTGCCGTCTGTGGGTCACGTCAGTGGGGCAGGACAGGAAGCATTTACAAGTGACTCCTCCTCCTAGCGCTGGAGGGAAAACAGACAGGGACACAGGGCGTCCCGGGACGTGACTGAGAGGATGCAAGGCCGTCCCGAGACGTGACTGAGGGGACGCGGGGCCATCCCGAGAGGTGACTGAGTGGGATGTGGGCCACTCCGAGACGTGAATGAGGGGGATGAGGGACCGTCCCAGGATGTGAGTGAGGGGATGCAGGGCCGTCCCGAGACGTGACTGAGGGGGACGAGAGGCCGTCCCAAGACGTGACTGAAGGGGACATGGGGCCGTCCCGAGACGTGACTGAGGGGGACAAGGGGCCATCCCAAGACGTGACTGAAGGGGACATGGGGCCGTCCCGAGACGTGACTGAGGGGATGCAGGGCCGTCCCGACACATGACTGAGGGGGACGTGGGCCCCTCCCGAGACGTGAGTGAGGGGGACGAGGGACCGACCCGGGACATGAGTGAGGGGATGCAGGGCCGTCCCGAGATGTGACTGAGGGGACGCGGGGCCGTCCTGAGACGTGACTGAAGGGGATGTGGGGCCATCCTGAGACGTGACTGAGGGGATGCGGGGCCGTCCTGAGACGTGACTGAAGGGGACATGGGGCCATCCTGAGATGTGACTGAGGGGGACGAGGGGCCATCCCAAGACGTGACTGAAGGGGACATGGGGCCGTCCCGAGACGTGACTGAAGGGGACATGGGGCCATCCTGAGACGTGACTGAGAGAACACGGGGCCGTCCCTGAGATGGACTGATGGACTGAGGAGGACGCTAGCCGGTCCCAGAGGCTGCAGCTGGGTTGGGAAGAGGCCCTCGTTGCAGGACAAGATGTGTAGGACACCCACAGGTTTCAGTGTGGAGCCGTGTTGACTGTGTGTCCTGGTGGCAAATTGGTAGTGCTGTTGGTACCTGGTGTTCCAGCCCCTGGTCCCTGTGGCATGAGGCGGTGGCTGCGTGAGCTGTGCTCTGTCACTCGGCCTTGGGGAGGGTGGCTGACATGTGAGTGCCCCGTGGCGCATGGACTGGACCCCTCCAACTGGGCGTCTGGGCCTGCTGGCACTGCTGTTGCTCTGGGTAAGAACCACACTGTGCCCGGTCACTGGGCCCGCCCTGAACCCTCTGTGGCGTTTCCTCGGCCTGCTGTGTTGTGTGTGTGTCTCCTGCACGCTCAGGGTCTGCAGGTCCTATGTGGTCCCGTGGTGTCCCGTGTGCATCGGGTTCCCCAGACCTTGTTGACTTGGGACCCTCACAGTGCACTCTCCTGACCGTCCGCCCACTCCCGGCCCCATCAGCCCCCGTGGCCTCAGGCATTGGGTTTGTGCTCCTTAGTCCACTCCTTCCCAGGTAGGACGCTGGGCTGTTCCTGACTCTTGAGACTGTGGCCTCATGTCCCCAGCCATAGAGAATGCAGGGTGTGGACCGGAGCTGCGTCCACGGGCCGGACTGTGCCTCCCTGTCACTGCCCGTCGAGGACAACCGGGTGCCTGGTCCTCGGCGGCCGTCTACGACCCGGCTCCCAGGAGCTGTTTCTGGCCCCAGAAGGCCTCTCCTGAGTCAGCGTGGAGACGCTGCTGAGTCCTGCTGGGCGACCGTGCCCGCTGTGGCGGGAACAGCGAGCCTCATGGCCTCAGCCTCAGAGGAGGCTCAGAGCCTCTCCCCCCACGGTGCTGCAGACCCGGCCCGGGGCCGACTTTCGGCAGTCATTCCTTAACCGGGTCCACTGAACAGCCTCTTTCTGCTTGGGGGCATTTTAAACAACTGTGTTTTATATACAGAGTCCCCCCTTCCGCCTGTAACGACAGCCCCACAGCAGGTCAGCTCCCTGAATCCCCGAGGGCACGTCCCGACACCACTGTGTCTTGGAAAGTGTGTCAGGAGGTCAAACTTCTCCGAGGTCGTTGTTGCTGAAGGTGCTGGCTTCACTTGGGGTGGCTCAGCTGCCGTTCCGCATTCTGGCGAGCAAGAGGCCGCAGGGCCAGATCCTTTCCCGGAGGGCCATCCCAGGTCAGGTGACAGACGTATGTCCCATTCTCCGGGAGGCACACGTGGGAACCAGCGACTGCAGGTGTGGGCTCCAAAGAGAGGCCACACCTGTCCTGGCTGTGAGCGAGCACCGTTGACGGCCCGCCTGGAGGACCCTGACCCCAGGAGGACCGCGGGGCAGTTTCCCCGCAAGGACCTGCGCCGGCCTCCCGGGCAGCCTGGGCCGTCAGCTGTCGCTGTTGCGGGGTCACACTGAGGCAGGGCTGGGGGAGGCTCAGCAGTGTGGGTCAGTGGTACGTGACGCTCCCTTGTGGTGTGTGACCTTTCGGGTGTGGGTGGCCTCATGGCTGGAGTTGGCCCCCAGGATCGTCTGGCGTTCTGTGCACATTGGGGTTCCGCGGCCCCGTGCGCTCACTTTGAGAACGGTGCCGCCCCTGTCTGTTACGGGTTCATGTGAGGACGGTGTTTCCCGTTCCCAAGTCCTCACCACCTGTCTCATTTCTCAGGTCCAGACGAAGAAGGAGGAGCCCCTGCCGCCAGCCAGCAGCCAGAGCATCCCCACCTTCTACTTCCCCCGAGGCCGTCCGCAGGGGACGGTGAACGTCGATGCCGTCATCGCCAAGATTGAGCGGACCTTTGCCCAGTTCCCGCACGAGAGAGCCACCATGGAGGACATGGGCAAGGTGGCCAAGGTGGGTGCCCCGCGGGCGGCCTCTGGGCAGCACCACGTTCACGGGTTGGTGCTTGTGTTCTGTTTTCAGGATCTGAAACACAGTGCAGACTCTGTATTAACGTTTGTGCCGAATATTGAAGAAGACAGACGCGCCTGTGTGTCGTTGCCCTCCCAGATGGAGCAGCGTTCACCTTTGCGTTTTTTAAGCAACTGATCCCCCGAGGTCCGGCCTGGGCCTTCCTCTGCGCCCTCCCGCCCCGTGTCTCTCCCTGTCTAGGGTGGGTGCCGATGGACCCACAGTCCCCTTTGCCCTTGTGCCTCCGGGGTGCTTTCTCTCTCTTTCTTCGTCCCCGCCCTCCCCTCTGGAATGTCTCTTCCTGTTCTGGATGCTGACCCTCCGTCCACGTGTGTTGTGAGCAGGTTCTGTCCCGCCTGCTGAACGGCTCACGTGCTCCCTTTTGATTGCCGTTTTTAGGGCTTGTCCTCTTTTCTTGTTGGAACAGCTTTATTGACAGAACTCTCGGGCCACAGTTCACCCATTTCAAATGTACAACTCAGCACAACGCAGCGTATGCCCGGAGTTGTGCAGCCGTCACCGTAGTCAACTGGAGGACGTTTTTGTCACCCCTAAAAGAAACCCTGTACCCTTTAGCTGTCATCCCCCTGCCCCACCCCCTGCTAATCCACTTCCTGTCTCTGTAGGTTCGAGTATCCTGGACATCTTATGTAAACAGATGCGTACCGTGTGTGGCTTTTTGCGTCTGCCTTCCTTCCCTCAGCACACAGCCAGACCCCGGCGACACGGCGGGCTCGGCTCCAGGCCCCCACAACAAAGTGAATGTCGCCATAAAGCGAGTCACACGAATTGTTTGGTTTCCAAGTGCAGATAAAAGTTAGGTTTATGCTATGCTGTAGTCTAAGTGGGTGATAGCATTGTGGCTAAAGAAAAGTGCATACCCTAATTAAAAAATACCATATTGCTAAAAAACGCTAACCAGCACCTGAGCCTTCAGCACGTCCTCTTCTCTTTGCTGCTGGAGCGTCTGGTGAAAAACGCAATAAAGCGCGGTAAAGCGAGGAGCAAGAAAGGAAGTGCTTTATTGCAAAATAAAGCAAAAATACGCGTGAGCCTGTGTTTTCAAGGTTCGTCCGCATTGGGGCATGTCGGTGCCACGTCCTTTCAGTGTCCCGTTGTGCATTTATCCGTTCGTCAACTGATGGACGTCTGGGTCGGCCCACCTTTGGGCTGTGGTGCACAGGGCTGCTGGAACACGCGTGTGCGAGTCTCGGTGTGCGGGTGTAGGGTTCTCTCGGATACACGCGCCTAGGAGTGGAATCGCTGGGACACATGGCGACACCATGTTTAACGCTTTGAGGAGCCACAAGACCGTTTCCCAAAGCAGCTGCCCTGTTTTGCGTTCCTACTGGCAGCGTGGGAGGGTTCCCATCTCGCACACCCTCGCCAGCACTTGTTGTCTTGCTGATTGTAGACAGCGTGTCCTATTTGTGCATCTTCTTTCTAGAAATGTTTGTTTAGATCCTGTGCGCGTTCTTTAATTGGATTGTCACTTTATTGTCCAATTGTAAGAGTTCTTTATATATTCTAGATTCAAGTCCCTTATCCAATACTTGGTGTGCAGACATTTTCTCCCATTCTCTGAGTTGTTTTTTCTTTTTTTCAATTATACGTACTCAGCACCTGAAAAACTGAGAATTGACCTGAGCTCTTTTTAACTTTTCTTTTGCTGAGGAAGACTGGACCTGAGCTAACATCTGTGCCAGTCTTCCTCTATTTTGTATGTGGGCTGCTGCAACAGCATGGCTTGTTGAGCGGTGTGTGGGTCTGTGCCCGGGATCTGAACCCACCAACACTGGGCCACCGAAGCAGAGTGTGCAAACTGAACTACTGCACCCCCAGGCTGACCCCTTTTTTCAGTTTTTGGTAGTCTTCCATGATGCCAGAAAGTTTTTGTTTGTTTGATAAAGTTCATTTTATCTATTTTTTCATTTGTTGCCCGTACTTTTGTTGTCACATCCAAGAAATCATTGCCAGATGCAAGGTCATGAAGATTTGCTTTTGTTTTTTCCTGAGAGTTTCTAGTTTCGGCCTTTACGTCTAGGTCTTTGATCCATTTTGAGTTAGCTTTTGAATATAGTGATGCAGCGGTCAAACTCCATTTTTTCCGTCTGGAAATCCAGTTGTCTCAGCACCAAGGGTGAAGAGACCGTTCTTTCCCCATCCGGCGGCCCTGGCCCCCTTGTTGAAAATCAGTTCCCCGTGAATGTGAGGGTTTGGTACTGGATTCTGATTCTAGCCCTTGACCCGTCCTTGTGTCTTTATGCCAGTCCCACCCTGTCTTGATTACTGCTGCTTTGCAGTCGGTTTTGAAATGGGGACGTGTGAGTCCCCCAGCTTTGTTCCTTCTCAAGCTTGTTTTGGCTCTCCGTGGACCCTTGCAACTCCTTATGGATTTTAGGGTCAGCTTGTCAGTTTCTGCAGAGACGCCAGCTGGGGTTCTGCTGGGCCCGCGTTGACCCTGTAGATCGGTGTGGGGAGCATGGCCGTCGTACTACTGTCTTCTCATCCGTGTACACAGGACGTCTCCCACTTATTTAGGTCTTAGTTTCTTTCGAAAATGTGTTGTAGTTTTCAAGTATAAGTTTTGCACGTCTTCTGTTAAATTTGTTCTGAAGCATTTTATTCTTTTTGGTGCTATTATAACTGGAATGCGTCTCTAAATTTTATTTTCGGCTTGTTCATTGCAAGTGTATAAAAATGCAGTTAATTCCTGTGTACTGATCTTGTATCCTGCAGTCCTCTGAACTCATTTATTCGTTCTAATAGTGCTTTAGCGTATTTGTTAGGATTTTGTGTGTACATGATCATGTCACCTGCGGCTAGAAATAGTTTCGCTTCTTCCTTCCTGGTGTGGATCTGTTATTTCCTCGTCCCGCCCGACTGCTCTGGGAAGAACCTGCAGCGTCGTGTGGTGTTGATGTCCGAGAGTGGAGATTCTTGATCCTGGCCTTGGGAAAAGCATCCAGTCCTTCACCGCTAAGCATGCTGTGAGCGTGGGTTTTCACAGATACCCTTCATCGGGTTGGGGACATTCCTTTCCATTCCTGGTTTGTTGAGCGTTTTTATCAAGAAAAGATGTTGGCTTGGTCGGATGCTTTTCCTGTGTCTGTTGAGAGGCCCGTGTGGTTTGGTTCTTTATTCTATGGATGAGGTGCGTTACGCGAGCTGGTTTTTCCAATGTTAAACCAACCTTGCGTTCTGGAGCAAATGCCACTTGGCCATCGTATGTGGTCCTTTTTCTGCGTGGCTGGATTTCACTGGCTGGTGTTCTGTGGATGGTTTTTGTGTCCGCATCCAGAAGAGATACTGGCTGGCAGTTTTCCTGTGATTCCTGTGTCTGGTTTTGGTATTAGGGTAACACTGGTCCAAGAGGAAGATCGGAAGTGTCCCCTTCTCTTCTGTTGGAGATCGCCTTTTTAAATTTTGTTTTATAAGTATGTAAAAACATACATGGTTCCAAGGTCAAAACTCACAAACCAGATATATTCCCATAAGTCCAGAGTCTACCCCTGTCTGTTCAACTCTGGTCTCTTCCTCCCCCATAAGTAACAGTTTTCATAACTTTGGCTTATCCTTTATTTTTTAATATGAGCAAATACATACAAATGTACGTCTGTGTATGTACACACATATTTAATTTCTTCCGTTTCTTGGATGAGAAGTAGCACCCTGTTCTACGCTTGGGTGTGTTCTCTCTGAACATTATGGGTGGCGATCACTCCCCATTGGCGAGGTGGTCCTCGCTTTGCATGTTAGTGTGGGAGCATAAAAGTGACCCCACGAGCTGAAACCAGTGTAGCTTTTCTACTTCTTTGGCGGCTTTTTCCGGGCACAGTTGCTGTGCGAGAAACAGCGGGTGTCTGCTGTGTACAGCTTGGTGAGCTCCAGTGGGCCCTGTCAATCCGTCAGCACAGTCAGCATGATGAGCGTCTCCACTGGCCCCTAAACTCTGCTCGATTCTCATCCTCCCGCTCCCAGCCCCAGGCTCCCTGTGGGCACTATTGATTAGAGATTTCTAGAATTGTACATAAACTAAATCATTCTGCAGATACTTTCATTCTTTCTATGGTGGTAAAATTCACATAAAGTTCCACCAGCATTCTAGCCGTTTTAAGATGTACAATTCAGGGGCCTTTATTTCATAGACAGTGTTGCACAACCATTACCACTGTCTGGTTCCAGAACATTGACATCCCCCTACAAGGGAATCCCGGGCTCTGTAGCAGTCACTCCCCATTCCCCACCCCCAGCCCCTGGCAACCATGCGTCCCCTTTCTGTCTGTGGATTGGGCTGTTGTGGACATTTCCTATCCATGGGATCACACAGTCTGTGTCCTTCTGTGTCTGGCTTCTCTCTCTGAGCATCATGTGCTCAAGGTCCATCCACGTTGTAGCCGTGTCAGGGCTTCACTCCTTTTCATAGGCAAGTAATATTCCACTGTACAGATGGACCACATTCTGTTTATCCGCTCCTCCATAGATGGATGTTTGTGTTGTTTCCACCTCTTGGTGATTGTAAATAAGCGTTTGAATCCCTGTTTTCAGTTGTTTTCTGTGTGTGTGTGTGTGTGTGTGTGTGTGTGTGTGTGTATGCACACACACCGAGGAGTAGAATTGCCGGGTTATATGGTGATTCTCTCTCGCACTTATCGAGGAACCACCCAGCTGATTCCCACAGCAGCTGCATCATGTTGCATTCCCTCCAGCCGTGTGCAAGGATTCCGGGGGCTCCACGTCCTCAGCACACCTGGTGACCCTCTTCAAGTTTAGCCTTCGTCTTGGTTCAGGCCGCTGTCACTATGCAGCACAGTCAGGGGCTTACAAACAACAGACACTCATTCCTCTCCGTTCTGGAGGCTGGACGTCCAAGATCAAGGTGCCAGCGGATCTGGTGTCTGGTGAGGACCTGTTTCCTGGTTCACAGGTGGCGTCTCCTCGCTGTGTCCTCACGTGGTGGACGGGGCGAGGGAGCTCTCTGGAGTCTCTGTTGTAAGGACACTGATCCCGTTCATGAGTGCTCCACCCTCATGACCCAACCACCTCCCGAAGCCCCACGTCCTCGTACTATCCCACCGGGGCTTAGGGCTTCCACATAAGACTCTGGGGGGACACAGACATTCAGGCCGTAGCAGCTTCTGACGGGTACGTAGAGAGCTCCTTGTTGTTTTAATTTGCGTTTTTCTAACGAGTGACAGTATAGCGCATCTTTCCACGTGCTCATTTGTCAGCGTGTATCTTCTTTGAGGACATGCCTGTTCAGATCATTTGCCCATTTTTAAAATGCGGTGTTTTCTTACTGTTGAGTTGTGTGTCCTTTTTCTGTATTCCACATTCAAGCCGTTTGTCTGACCTATGGGTCGCACGTGTGTCCCCCCAGTGTGTGGCTTGTGTTGTCATTCTCTTAACCGTGTCTTTAGAATTGCAACAGTTTTTAATTTTGATAACATCGAGTTTCCAGATTTTTTCCTGTGTCGTTCACGCATTTGTTGCCTGTAAGGAAATCTTGGCAAACGCAAGGCCACTGAGATTTTCTCCCGTGTGTTCTTCTAGGAGCTGCTACATTTACCTTTTCCTTCAATAATTTTGAGTTGGTCTTTCGCACGTGGTGTGAGGTGATTGTCAAGCTGCCTCTTTTGCAGACGCTGCTCTGTGGTTCCAGAACCACTTGTTGAAGAGCGTGTCCTCCCGGTGGCCTGCCTGCCCCTTGCCCCACGTCAGTTGACGGTACGCGTGTGAGTCCGTTTCCGGACTCCGCTGTGTCAGCGATGCGTGTGTCCGGCACCCCAGCAGGGGCTGTCTTCACACAGCAGCTTCATCATTGGCGCACATTCGGGAGGTCCTGGTCTTCCGTCCTCCTCCTCCTCCTTTTCTGGGAGCGCCGTGACTCTTCCAGCTTCTCTGCATTCCCACGTGAGTTTTAGAGTCATCCCCGCGTCCGCAGAAAGAGCCGCTGGCTTTGGGCTGGGACGGCTCTGAGTGTGGATGAATTTGGGGGAACCACCATCGTGACAACATCGACTCTTCCCACTTAGGACACGGCATTTCCCTGCCTCTATCCGAGTCTTCCGTTTCTCTCCGTTCCATCCCGTGGTTTTCATTGTACACGTCGTGTTCGTCTCTTATCAATGTGTGAGCACTCGGGCATCACCAAGCGTTTCCTATTTCTGATGACACCGTAAATAGCATTGTCTTACTTCAGTTTATGAGTGTTCCTCGCAAGTATATAGAACTACTACTGATGTTTACATGTTGCCTTCGTATCTTGTGACCTAACCTCACTCACGACGTAGATTTTCTCGGGTCGATGAAGAGAGTCTCGCAGACGCTCACGTCCTCTTCTAATAAAGGCAGGTCAGTGGTTCCGTTGCAGTCTGTCTGGTATTTCCCTTTCCTGCCTTGTCGCACGGGCGGGACCTGTGCTGGGGTGTCGATGGCACAGGCCTCGCCTCTCCCAGCCCCGGGAGCGTCGGGCTGCCTCCACGGGGTGGGGTGGGGCTGGCCTAGGCGTCTCCACCCGTCCCGGCAGCTCCGACTGCGTCTACCATGCTGGGCGCCCTTTGAACATCGCGACGGTGTGTTCCCGCTGGTCCAGCGCTTTTCCGCGTGTGCGCAGTGACTGACGAGCGAATGTTGACCCACCTGCCTCTGGATGAGTCCCTTGTCCGCCTTTCCTGTGCCTTTGGGTTCTGACTGCTCGTGTCTCCTTAGGGCTTCATACCTAGGTTCCGAACCAGGTGGCCTCTGCTTGTCTTTCCTGGGATTTCGGTGTCAGGATGATCTGGCCTCACAGAATGGATTCTTATTATTCTCGTTTCCAGAATCATTGGTTTACAGTTGGCGCTATTTTTTTTACTTAAATGTCTGCGAGAATTCACAGTGAAGCCGTTTGGGATTGGAGTTTTTTCTCTCTGGGAAGGTTCTGAACTATAATTTCCTCTTTTTTTTTTTAACAGGTGGAGGTTGCTGGCATTTTCTTGCATGGCATTTGACTGCGTGTGTCTTTCTGAGTCTCTGTCCAGGTCGCCTGTGCTGAATTTGCTGGCACGCGCCGTTCGTAAGATTCCACATTTCAGGGCCTGTAGGGGTAGCTCTGTCTTGGGCACGTGTGTCTTCTCTTCTTATTCCAGTCACTTCGACCAGAAGTGTTTTAATCGTCTGCTCTTTCCCAAGAACTACCTTCTAGTTTTAGTGATTTTATGGAATTATTTTCTATCACCTTGATTTCAGATCTTTTCTTTGGTGTTTCCTCTCTTCTGCTTCTTTTATGGCTAATTTCTTCTCTTTCCAGCTTCTTAACGAGGCAGCGTTGGCCCTTCAGCCTTTCTTCGTTGCTAACGGAAGCGTTGTTAAAATTGCTGTAAACTTCCTTCTAAGCCGCGTACCCGACCCACGCATTCATGGCTTGGTTTATTTTCATTTCATTCCTTGCTGGCTAGATTCAGATTTGCCTAGTAGTTTCTCTTTGCTCCATGAGGAGTTTAGAATTCCGTTGTTTTGATTTTCAAGTTTGCGGTTTCCTCAGACATCATTTTGTTATTGATTTCTACTTTGATTCTGGACTGGGCAGGGAGATACACTCATTTCTGTCCTTTTGAATATGCTCAGACTTGCCTGAGGGCGAGAGGTTGGTAGGTGTCCATGTGCACTTGAAGATTCATTGGGTCTTGAATGTCAGCTTGCTGTGTGGGTTAGGTAGTGTTATCACCACGTTGTGTTTCTGCAGATTTTCTGCTGGTTCCATCAGTGTTCGAGACTAGTTCTGAGATCACCACTGGTGACTACATTTCCTCCTTGCAACCTGTTGGTTCTGCTTCCTGAACACTGAGAACTCTGTCCTCCTCGTGCCCTGTGACCCTCTGGGAGAGTGTGGTGCTGAGGGACCTCTGTCCTCCTCGTGCCCTGTGACCCTCTGGAGAGTGTGGTGCTGAGGGACCTCTGTCCTCCTCGTGCCCTGTGACCCTCTGTGGACAGTGTGGTGCTGAGGGTCTCTGTCCTCCTCGTGCATTCCCCTTTGTCATCACAGCTCTGCCCTTGTGTTCTCTGGTCACCTCCGTCTTCAGTTCCCTACTTTTGGGTATCGGTCGACCCACACGGGAACAGTGCTGTAAACCACTGAGTAAATAACCTTCTGATGCACACTGAACAGGGACACTCTCCTTCCCTGCACTGAGTGCTCCTGTGACCTGAGTCTGGCTCCTCTCTAGCTGCCAGCTGTTGTCCTGCAGCTCAGTTCTGACCCTCTGCCTGCAGCCGCTGTCACATCCCTCGGTGATGGCCACGCCCATGCACTGCCCCGTTCATATGCCAGACCCACGTCCAGGTTTCCAGCTCTGCTCTGGCCCCACCTGCTGTAGATTCAGGGGTTCCCTCGCCCCCTCTCGGCTGCGGTCATTTGCTGTAACAGCTCACAGAACTCAGGGACACAGTTACTTTCATGTCCGGTGCATCATATAATAAAGCACACCTTTAAGGGTAGACTTGAGCAGACAGGTGCCAAAGCACGCAGGGCGAGTTCCCGTGCAGCCGCCTCTCTTCCCTCAGAAATGGGGTGTGCCGCCCTGCCGACACGTGGCCACGCTTGCTAACCCGGGAGCTCCCAGACCCCGTTGTTTTAATGGCGGCTTCACTCTGCAGGCAGGACGTCATTTCCCCAGTGACCAGCCACTCCTTCCCCTGAGGAGGGTGTGGGCACAGAGCTCCCACCTTCTAGTCATGACATGGCCTTTCGGGTGACCAGCCCCGTCTGGGAGCCAGGAAGAGTCGCCTCATTAGGACAAGACCCTCCCATCACCCAGGAAATGCCGAGGGGTTTAGGAGCTGGGTGTCAGGAACCAGCGGCAGGAACCAAATATTAGAAGAACGGATGCTCCTGGCACCCCTGTCTGTGAGAGGATTCAAAGCTTCACAAGCTCAGTGTCAGGAACCAGGGGCAGGGGCCACATGCACACAGTTCTTATTCACACACAGAAGAACGTTGATGAACCTCAGGTGCATTTTGCTGCTGGAGGAAGCCAGGCCCCAAAGGCCGCAGGTGGCCTGATTCCATTTACGTGAGCGTCTGGAAGAGCAAAGCCGTGGGGACCGAAGAGAGCACGGGGGCTGAGGGGGCCGGGCACGTGTAGCAGGTGTCCACTGGAGGGGCAGTGACGGCACGGCCCTCCCCTGACTGTGGGGCGGACGCGGGCTCTGGGGCCCGTCTGCACGGTGCAGAGTGCGTCTCCCTGTGTGCCTGTTAGAGAAAACCCCTTATCAAGTACAAGCGTGTTATGTGACGTGTTTTTGCTTCGTAGCGACAGTCTTACAGTATTTAAACAAAGTTCCCTTGTGTCTTTTACGTTTTGGAGTGCGTGTTTCCCATTCACTTCAGAATATGCACAGAGAGTCCCGGGAGGTAATTCAGGTCACCATCGAAGCTTTAGGACTGACCTTCCAGCGGCCTGTGGGACGGGTGGGCTTGGCCCTCCAGGCACATCACAGCTTCCAGGAGCCGTTACTGGAGGGGCGCCCCTACAGGGAGGGGCACCAATGTGCACAAGCCCCTGGGGGTGGACGCCAGAGCCGTCCCCCCCAAGTCCTAATCTAGCGGGTTTTCACCCACCCACGTGCCACCCCCCGGCGTGAGACGCTGGGCATTCCTGGCAGCCAGGTCGGCCCCTCCATCACCAGCCCGTGCTCTGAGCGTCTCCTGGACATTCCCACGTCCGCTCTCCGGCCACTGTGCCTCCGTGAGGTGCATGCACAGCTGCGCGCAGCCAGACTGTTCTTCCCATCGCTGCACCTCAGTCCACTGTCTGGCCTGAGCATCCCCCCAGCAGCCCCTTGTGCCCCCTTCATGCCAGCACCCCACAGCCATGAGTGTTCCAGTTTGTCCCTCCAGCCCGGCGCCCAGACAGCTGGTGTTTCCATCTGGGTCATTGTGAATAAAGGCCCTGCGAACATTCTCGTCGAGTCTGGTGGGCGTCACTGTTGTTTCCTCCTCAGAGGACAGCTCGGGCTGTGGGCGTGCGCAGGGCCCGTTCTCAGTAGGTCCTGTCAGACCATCCTTGCAGGCGCCCCAGTCCCCTCACCTGGCCACGGCCTCCCTGCCAGCGCCCAGGACATGCAGTCCTCCCAGCAGGAGCCCGTCTCACGGGCCTTTCTGTCGGCCCCTCTTTAGGCTTTGCATTGGCGTCTCCCTCCGAGCATCAGCATCTCCCTCGGAGCGTCGGCAGTGGGCGCGTTCCCCACTCCCCGTCCCCGGGGGTCCTTTCCTCTGGAGCGCCCTCGACGGCTGTTGCTGTGCGGTGTTTGCCTTTGGCGTGTCGATCGGCACTTCCTTACGCTCCTGCATGTGAGTCCTGTCAGACGCGGGCGTCGCAGACATCGGTCCCCAGCCACGTCTGTGTTGTCCTCGTCTGGGCGGCGTCTTCCGAGGAACAGTGATGAGCGGTGGAGGGTGCCGCTGCCCGTCTTCTCCTTCGGGGTTGACGGGGTTTTGTGTCCTGCTTGAGGCATTTCTGCTGCTCCCGAATCAGGGAGATCTTCCCTTGCGTTTTCTTCCAGCAGGTTTACTGGTTTCCCATTCGCATTTGGGGCCGGGAGCCATCACGCCTTTGTGGTGCGCGGGGTGAAGCAGGGTGTCCCCTCCGCCTGCCGCCCTCACTGAAGAGGTGCGTTCCCCGCTGAGTGTGCGCAGCCTCTGTGCTGAGTAGCTGACCGAGCGTGGGGTCTGTCCCTCACCTCTGCTCCCTCCCCTTGTGCTCGTGGCTCCCGCCCTCGGACAGTCTGTTCTGATGCGACTGTACGGGACGTCTTCAGAGTCCGTGCGTTGCCACGAGCTTCAAAATCGGCTCATGTTTCCACAGAAACTCACCCTGCTGGATCGTGATCGCGTTGCGTGAATCTGTTTGTCATTGGGGAACAACCGACATTTCAACAACGCGCAGTCCTCCTATCCAGGAACACGGGATGTGCCTCCATCTCGAGGGTCTTAATTTCTCCCAGCAGCGTTGCTCTGGAGAGATCGCACGTGTTTTTCGTGAGATTTATTTACAGGTTGATTTTTTTTTAATGCTTTTGATAGATGGCGCCATTAAAAATTTCAGTTTCTAACAGTTTGTTGGTAGGATATTGAAATACAGTTACTTTCTGCATATTGTGCCTGGATCCAGCAACTTTGCAAAAGTTACTTGTGGAGTCTAGTATTTTCTGATCTTGCAGATTTTCTGCACGCTGTCTCATGTTTGTGAATCACGTCCGTTTTTGCCTCTTCCTTTCCGGCCTCTGTGTCTGTGACTCGTCTCTGCCCTGCTGACCTGGCTGGGTCCCCTGGCTCCCCCGTCTCAGCTCCAGGGTGGGCGGGGGCCTTCACATGTCGCCCTTGCTCTGATGCGAGCTGTGGGGTTTCCGTGACACCTTTCCTTAGAAGAAGGGGTTCCCGTCTGTCCTTAGTGTCCTGTCTGTTGTCTGATGATGACCTTTCATTGTTGGGTTCAATTTGCTAACGTGGATTTTGTGCAGGACTTCAGCATCTGTGTCCATGAGAGACGACCGGCCTGCAGTCGCCCTTGTGTCCTTGACAGGTTTCCGTATCCAGGACGTGCTGGCCTCAGAGCAAGACCTGGGAAACGTCCCTTTTTTATTCTTGCCAGACTTTGTATACGATCAGCAGGATTTCTTCCCTAACGTCCGGAAGAATTCACTGGCAAAGCCTTCTGGGTCTGAATTGGTGGGAAGTTTTAAGTTACGGGTTCACTTTCTGCAAGAAGTGTAGGCGAGAGCGTTAGTCAGGTCTGTTGTCCATTCCCCCTAAGCTGCCGTGTTTATTGGCATAAAGTTATTCCAGTGTCCACTCCCCGTCTTTTCAGTGCTGTGGATGGTGGTGGCCGCTGGCACTGCTAACTTCTGTTTTCTTTCTTTGGTTCTTGAGGAATTTTGCAAAGTGGTAATTAACCGTTGAAAATCTTTTCAAAAAGAACTGACTTTTGGTTTTGTTGATCTTCTCTACTGGCTGTTTGTTTGTTTTTCTTTCACCTCTGCCCTTTATGGTTTTTCTTCCTTCTTTTCCTTTTTTGAGACAGAAGCTTAGATCGATGGTTTCCAGCCGCCTTTCCCGGTACACGTGTTTAAAGTCACTGCTGCCTTCCAAAGTTTGATGTGTAACATTTTCATTACTGTCGTTTGAAGATATTTTCTGATTTATAGTTTATCAATGAGATGACCTCATTCACAAGCTATTGTCACCGTCTTTTGTCTCGCTCGTGGGACGGGAAGCAGGCTGCTTGATTCCCGGGGTTTGGGCCTTGCTGGCTGCTGCAGCTGGGACCGCGCGTGTGCTCCGAGGAGGTGGTGGGGACCCCGGGGAGGGGGTGGGGGCCCCGCTCCGGAACCAGTTTCCGTCGCCGCCAGCGGAGGCATGAGCGCACCTTTGGGTTTGGCAAGAACGCGGCGCCCCCTCACGGTGCCAGCCGGGTTCAGTGGGGCCGTCTTCGCGGTGGGGTCCCTGGGCCGCGTCTGGGGCGGGTCGGGGGGCGAGGCGCTGACCCCTGTGCCCTCCCCAGGCCTGTGGCTGCCCGCTCTACTGGAAGGGGCCGCTCTTCTGCGGGGCCGGCGGTGAGCGCACGGGCGCCGTGTCCGTCCACAAGTTTGTGGCCATGTGGAGAAAGTGAGTCCTGGGGGCCGGGGCGGGGGCGCGGGGGGGCGGACACCAGCGTGGGGCGCCTCCCTCAGCGCGCAACCCCCGCACGCCCGGAGGCCGCTGGACGCCCTTGTGTTGCAGGGTCCTGCAGACCTGCCACGACGCCGCTGCCAGGTTCCTGCACCTGCTCGCCAGCCCCGGCTGCCCCTACCTCGTGCAGGACGACTTCGTGCCCTTCCTGCAGGTACGCCCGCACCGCCGCCCGCACACGGGCCACACAGCGCCACCCGCGCACCCCTCACTCCCTCACAGGCACATCCACACCACACACCCTCGCCCTCACAGGTGTGGCCCTGTGTCTACACTGCACACAGGTTGGGAGTCTGGCTCCCTTCCCTCAGGGTGCTTACTCCTCCCACAAAGCTGGGTCACGGACCACGGCTGCAGTGCAGTGCGCGT
The DNA here is from genome assembly GCF_037783145.1 of Equus przewalskii. NCBI lineage: Eukaryota > Metazoa > Chordata > Mammalia > Perissodactyla > Equidae > Equus > Equus przewalskii. Next base: position 92,945 of record NC_091863.1, on the reverse strand, counting down.
GGGGGACAGTGCAGACCTTCCCCTGGCCATGACCTGAGCCCGCGGAGTCATGCAGACGAGGCAGCAGTGCCCCGGGCGTCTCCGTGAAGCACGTCACAGTGTTGAGAACGTTCGGCTCCCTGTGCTGCGCTAGTTCCCTTTAGGACCGTTTAGTGCTGCTTCTGCAGACGGGGCGACTAGAGCGGAGTCAGCTCCGTGTCCCCAGGAATGTTCTGAGCGACTGAAGGACCAGAACCATTTGGGTCAACATGGTTTACAGCTTCATACACTTGTAGTTCTTCGTAAAACCGGGATACTTCACGGGGACTCACATGTCGGTGCTTGTGTACCTGTGTCGAGTGACACTGGATGGTGAGAGGGACCCCGAAGGCTTTGTCCAGACGGTCCTGTGCTCTCTTGGCTCGTGGACCCGATGATTCAGATCATCGTGCATCTGACGGGACTTTGTGCGAGCTGCTGTGCGGCCGGGTGTTGCTGAGCAGCGGCCTCTCGCTGCAGGAGCCCCCGTGGGTTATGACACAGACATGTGTTGCGCTCTGGGGGCGACAGTGGGTCCCAGAGCGGTGTCTTGTCCCCGTGTGCAGGACGTGGTGAACACGCACCCCGGCTTAGCCTTCCTGAAGGAGGCCTCGGAGTTCCACTCCCGCTACATCACCACCGTGAGTACCCAGCCCCCGCTGGCGCCCGGGCCCATCCCCGCTGGGAGCGCGTGGAGACCCAGCTTCCCGGGCGCTGTGGCCCTTCCGGTCCTGTCTTCCTCGCCCGTGCACACGATGTCAGTAGTTGTTGCTCCGTGGGAGGTGGGGCCTCATTCCCAGGCAGGAGGCACCGCGCTGTCTCATGTGTCCACACTCAGACTCCAGCCGAGTCAGGTGCCGGGGAGGGGACATTCCAAAGATGCGTGTGTTGCGTTCACACTCCCCAGGCAGGAACAGTTGGCCTTGGGCCGCTCCCCTGAGGATGTCTTAGCTTCAGGGGAGGAGATGCGCCCCTTCCTGGAAGCAACGCATGCCAGCGCCGGCCCCCCTGGGATCCGTGGATGCTCGGGCCCAGCCCTGCCCCCCACCCCTGCCCATCACAGAACCGCCTGTGGAGCCAGGTCTCCCGCCCACTCTCCTCCCCGGGTCAGCCTCCGCCCCAGCTCCAGACCAAGGGGCACAGCTGGGGCCCCCCACAGTCTGCCCTGTGCACCCGGCTGGGAGCCCTTGTCTGTCCCTAACACACAGAGTGCATGTGTGCGGAGCTGCGGGTGTGCCCGCGTGTGCCACAGCCACCTGTCAGTGCTCCACGTCACCCCACAGGGGTCGTTAGGGAGGAACGACGATGGCAATTGTGTTTCATACCCAGAACATCGAGTGCTGAATGTAAACGAGGCCTCGTGGGGGTGCTCCTCACACACACTGTCCTCACTGCACAGGGGCAGGTGAGGGGACGTCCCAGGTGAGGACAGGTGAGGGGAGGTCCCAGGACGAGGACAGGTGAGGGGCCGTCCCTGAGTGGAGCAGGGCTGAGCCTGGCGCACGGTGGGCCTCCCTGTTCAGGTCACCGTCGCTGTGCAGCCTGAAGTCACTGTCATCCTGCAGTGGTGAGCTCAGTGTGAAAGTGTCAGAGCCAGCTTTTCCTCCAGGCCCCACGGTGGTGTGGACTTCCAGGGGCTCCCGTCCACGGCCCCGCCCGGCTCAGGCATCCAGCTCACGCGCGGGCCCAGCCGAGGGTGCCCGATGCAGACGACTCCCAGTGGGCAGCCGGCAGCCCCTGCCAGTCCTCTGGGGCCCCCTGCCCCAGGACGCTGGATCTCGTCCTGACCCAACCGTCTGACACGTGCACGGCGGGCGCCCTCTGCTGGTGACATGGGGTCCTGCAGCCCAGGGGGGCCGAGTCCCTCCTGAGGTCAGACAGAAGCTCACAAGCAGGACCAGGAGGGGTCACGTGTGGGTCATGTCTGAGGAGCTGCGGCCCCCAGCGTGGTGGCGCTCAGCTGACAGCCCCCCTCCACAGGTCATCCAAAGGATCTTCTACACGGTCAACAGGTCCTGGTCAGGGAGGATCACCTGCGCGGAGCTCCGGAGGAGCACGTTCCTGCAGGTGGGCGGCCCGCCGGGGCAGGAGCTCTTCACTTTCACCCACCCATCCAGTTACCACCCACCCACCCACCCATCACCATCCATCCATCTACCCATTTACCACCTACTCACCCATCTACTCATTTACTCTCCGCCATCCAGCCATCCACCACCCATCCATTTACCATCCACTCACCCATCCACACATCAACCATCTATCCATCCATCCAATATCCATCCAGCCACCCACCCACCCACCCATCCATCCATCTAGGCATCGGGGGGACGCTGACCTGCCCACGTCCAGAGGCCCTGGCTGTGAGGGCGTTTGTGCTCACCGGCTGCTCTGCGTTGCTGCGGGCAGTCAGGCTGAGTTTCAGGCAAAGCCCTGACGTGGGTGCCATGCTTCCAGCCCTCGAGCCAGCCTCAGCCCCCCTCGCAATGGGAGGCTCCTGTAGGGTGTCCCCACCCCCTGTAGGAGGCCCATCTCCTGTGGACACTGCCCTCAGCGTCTTGCAGGGTCTTTTCCGCTTTGTTCTGGCAGAACGTGGCACTCCTGGAAGAGGAAGCCGACATCAACCAGCTGACGGAGTATTTCTCCTACGAACACTTCTACGTCATTTACTGCAAGTTCTGGGAGCTGGACACGGACCACGACCTTCTCATCGACTCGCAGGACCTGGCCCGGCACAACGACCACGGTGAGGACGCGGCCTGTGGGGGCCCACGTGCTGGCACCCTGCCGTCCCCGGTGTCATCGGCCACGGCCGCCGCCCTGGGCCTCGTGGCCTGATCCGTCTCCCCCCTCACCTGCTCCCAGCAAGAGCGGCCTTTCACTGCACAACGACACACACGGTCTATGGGACACACAGCTCCCTGCAGCGTGACACACGTGGGACACTGGGAAATAGGGACACGCGGGACTCCTGGGTCCTGCAGCTGCGCAGGGTCTGGGAGCCCAGTGTCTGAATTCTCCGGCATCTGTTTTGTCTGTGGTCGAAGGAGGCAGGAGGGTCCCCTGGATGCCATCCGCCCTGCTCACTGGTGTCTCTGGGGCTGGCTTTGGGACGGCCTCCATCCTGCCAACACTCGTCCGTGGGCATCTGAGTGGGCATCGGGTCCCTCTCAGTTCCAGTCCTAACTTGACCTCCGTGCTGTAAATTCGGCAGGAGTGGGGTCCAGGGTGGGCTCGTGGTGACCGAGCACTTTCCAGGTTGGCAGTGGCCTCCTGTTGGTCCATCGAGTCCTTCCCTTTCATGTGCCACGTTCAAAACCTAAAAGGGGTTCCTGCATGAGCAGCAGCAGGCAGCGTCCTTATGTCGTGGAAAGGAACAGGCAGAGGAGGTCGGAGCTGACCCTGCGCCATGGAGCCCGCGGAAACGGGTTCCACTGATGTCTCATGTCTTCCCATCACTGGGTTTGAGGGTCTGAGTGTTCTTTGGTGTGGACGTGACTGGGGGCCTCAAACCCCAGACATTCGCTCTTCCTCATCCTGGAGCCCAGAGTCTGAGGTCAAGGGTCGCAGGGCCGCGCTCACTCCGGAGGCTCCAGGGGAGGGTCCCTCCTGCCTCTTCCGGCGTCTGGGGCTCCAGGGTCCCTGGGCTGGTGGCCGCCTCCCTCCCGTCTCTGCCTCCGTCCTCACGGGGCTGCTCCTCTGCGTCTGCGTCTCCTCTTCTGTCTCTGATGAGGACGCTGTCCTTGGATTCAGGGCCGCCTCCTCCAGGAAGCCCTCCTCTCCATCCTTGGATTCAGGGCTGCCTCCTCCAGGAAGCCCTCCTCTCCATCCTGGATTCAGGGCCGCCTCCTCCAGGAAGCCCTCCTCTCCATCCTGGATTCAGGGCCGCCTCCTCCAGGAAGCCCTGCTCTCCATCCTTCCCTTCATCACAGCTGCAAAGACCCTGCTTCCAAATAAGGCCCCATTCGCAGGTTCCCGGGGTCAGGATGTGGACATATGTTTTTGGGAGACACAATTCATCCTATAACCCATGTGGTCATTTCCCATCAGGGGTGACGTCCATTGAGGCAGAAAGAATTGGGGGATGGGGCAGACTTCGTCTCCATTTCCCCGTCTTGGGGGCATTAGTGCTTGTTTGGTACAAAGTGAACTGTGTCCTCCAAACTCACATGTTGGGGTCCTGACCCCAGGACCTCAGGATGGGGCTGTGTGTGGAGACGGGTCTTTAAGGAGGGGATGGAGGTGAAATGAGGTCATGAGGGCGGGTCCTGAGGCAACAGCACTGGGATCCTGATGAGAAGAGATGAGACACGCACAGAGGGACGACCCCGTGAGGACACGGGAGAAGACGCTTCCACACGCCAAGGAGGGAGGCCTCAGGAGGGACCAGCCCTGCCCACACCTGGATTTTGGACGTCCCGCCTCCAGAACAGTTTGACCCCTCTGGGGTCCTTTGTTACGGCCGCTCGAGCAAAGTCATACCGTGCTTTTCACTTTCACTTCTTAGTCAAGTTTTAGTTGAAAAGCACTTGTCTTTCATCACGATCAGGGGAGAGGGAATAGACGTGTTCTGCTCTTTCCCGTCCCCCCGTCCTGGAGCCCTGGGTAGCTTTTCCCTCCTGTGGCCTTGACTTGGGCTCAGGCCACCAAGACTGGAACGCACTACCCTGTGCCCGGGGCGGGGCCCGTGCGGGAGATCGGCCCCGAGGCTCCCGTGCCTGCCCGGCTCGAGGAGGGTGGCGCCCGCTGTGGGGTGGCTGACGCCCGGCTCTCCCTTTGCAGCCATATCCACCAAGATGATCGAGAGGATCTTCTCAGGAGCCGTGACGAGGTACGTCACGTCCGTCCCTGCTCGGTTTGTCTTCTGCTGACTTGGGCCACTTTTCCGAGTGCGAGTCCGGTTCTCCCTCATTCGCTCTCATCCGAGCTCGTCCTGTCCTGAAAAATGCCATTGTCACCTGAGGGCACACGTAAGGGGGCACAGGCCTGTCAGTGGTCCGTGTCGGGTCCTGGAGTCGGGGCGTCTGAGGCCGTGAGGCAGTGACCAAGGACGTAGCAGCCGCCCCGGCCCCTCCTGGGTCCCAGGGGGCGTCCTCGGCCGTCACGTGATCACGGAGGCCCCTCCCGGCGAGGAACTGAGGCTAGGGCTGGGCCAAGCGCAGGGCTCGGCTCACCAGTGGGGGGTGGACAGGGACATCCCGCTCCTGCTGCTGCCCCCTGACACAGCCTTTGTCTCTCAATCGGCCCGGACCCAGGGGCAGAAAGGTACAGAAGGAGGGGAAGCTCAGCTACGCCGACTTTGTCTGGTTTCTGATCTCTGAGGAAGACAAGAAAACCCCGACCAGGTGGGTGCTGGGCAGCGGTGCTGTGCTCCGCCTCGGGGAGCGCTCGGCAGCCACTCGTCCTCCCTGAGCGAGGGCACCTCCTACGGTCCATGTGGGCGAGCTCAGTCCCGGGCAGGGTCCGCGCCGGGCAAGGTCGTCCCGCTGGGGTCTGTCCCAGGCGGCCAGGCTGACCGAGGCCCCCCTGCCCCACGGCGACCGCAGCATCGAGTACTGGTTCCGCTGCATGGACCTGGATGGGGACGGGGCGCTGTCCATGTTCGAGCTGGAGTACTTCTACGAGGAGCAGTGCCGCAGGCTGGACAGCATGGCCATCGAGGCCCTGCCCTTCGAGGACTGCCTCTGCCAGATGCTGGACCTGGTGAAGCCCCAGAGCGAAGGTAAAGCCCGTGAGGGGGGGACGCCCGCTGCGAGGGATGGACAGCCCAGTGTGAGGGGGATGTCCCCCGTGAGAGGGGGCGCCCCAGTGTGAAATGGGACAACTGTGAGATGTGACGTCCCTGTGTGAGGGGGACGCCCCGTGTGAGATGAGACGACTCCTGTGAGAAGTGGCATCCTGTGTGAGGTGGCATCCCAGTGTGAGGGGACGCCCCGTGTGAAATGAAACAACTGTGAGAAGTGACGTCCCCGTGTGAGATGAGACAACTGACAGACATGACGTCCCCGTGTGAGAGGCTGCCCCAGTGTGAGATGTGACAGCCCTTATGGGACGCGATGTCTCTGCGTGAGGTGCCGCTCACTTGGAATGGCCATCCCCACGGTGAGTTGGGGACAAGGGTGAGCAGGGCCTTGGGGACAGCCGGTACCGACCACGTGCCACTGGAGACAGTGTCCAGGGCAGGGCGGGTGTGTCCTCCTGTGTGACATCAGCACCCTCGTCCAGTCGCCGGTCGCTAAGTGTGGACAGAATGCCGGGCGTGTCTGGCCTCTCCCCTCATCCCCCTCAGTTTTTGAGGACCCCCTCAGCCCTCACCTGTGAGAGGGGCCCTGTTCTGTGGGGTGAGCGTCCGTATCCCCCAGGGTCAGGAAGGTGAGTGTCCCCACGCCCACGTCCCTCTGCCCGTGCTCTGTGACTTGTCACTTTGGGGAGACCTAGCCCAGCACCCGTGCTGTGGGGCGGTGCCGAGGGTCACCTGCCCCTTCTGTCCCCTGGTCCCCAGCCAGCTCGAGCCCCGGGCCTGTGCCCTCCCTGCTCCCGGGGCCGGGACCCCTGGGGGCGTGTGTGGTCCACCGGGGAGCCAGGGGACCCAGCAGAGCCCCCCAACCCTCCTCACCTGAGAAGGCTGCGTCTAAGGGGAGGCCCACAGTGGGACCCAGGACAGCTTCCGAGGTCACAGGGACGCCTCACCTACGGCTGTGTTTCCAGGGCTTGGGGTCCTGGCTCAGGGATTGTGACTGAGAATCGTCCTGGGGCCGCGGCGGCTCAGTGACGGGTGCGCGGCGCCCCCTGGCGGCCAGAGTTTCCAGCCTTGCTTGTGCTCTGCAGCCACCGCGCCCCCCAATCCCGTCCAGGCCTCCACCCACGCCCGGCCCCCCCCTCCTCTGTCCGCTGCTCACAGGCGTCAAGCTGTGTCAGGAAACGTGGTGTCGCGCTGTGTTTCAAGGTGTTTTCACGCGCACACACACAGGCCTGCGACGGCACGCCCAGGAGTGATTCCCTGTTCAAACGCTTCGTCTCCCCGCAGGGAAAATCACCCTCCACGACCTCAAGAAGTGCAAGCTCGCCAACGTCTTCTTCGACACGTTCTTCAACATCGAGAAGTACCTCGACCACGAGCAGAAAGAGCAGGTCTCCCTGCTCCGGGTGAGCGGGGCGGGCAGCACGGGGGCGGGAGGGCCGGCCTCCAGCCGCGTCCTCGCCGAGTGACACGCGCGTGTCCTCCAGGAGAGCGAGAGCGAAGGCCCCGAGCTCTCAGACTGGGAGAAGTACGCTGCCGAGGAGTACGACATCCTGGTGGCCGAGGAGGCCGCGGGGGAGCCGTGGGAGGACGGGTGAGTGTGGGGACGCGGGGCCCAGGGATGGCCGGTGGGCAGCGGGCGCCTCCTTCCTGTGTCCAGTGGACTCAAAGCCCCTCGGAAAGGGCCCAGGCCACAGACAGCTGGCCCGCTTCCCGGGGGCGCCTGTGACACTCGGGTGACGAGTGTGTGGGATGCGAGAAAGGGCCGCGAAGACGGTGCTGGGCGTCCTGAGCGCACGAGGCGACTCTCAGGCTCTTAGAGGAACCTCACGTCCGCCCGAAGCCGCAGCCCGAGCCTTCGCATCTGCGCCGGGTGGACACGCGGCGGCCCGTGGCCTGTTACCCGCACACGCGGCCCCACAGGAGGCCTGGAGGCCCACCGGGCTTCCCTCGGGGTCGTGGGCCATGGAGCGCAGCGTGCAGGGCCTCAGTCCTGAGTCCAGGCCCCGGGGCGGCAGCGCAGCCGGGCCTGGTTTGTGTTCTGCTGCTGCTGCGTCTGCACCTTCCCCGAGCGCCGGCCTGCAGGGCCCGAGCAGGTGGTGCCAGGACGGGGTGCGGGGGTCCCCAGGGCTGGCGGCCCAGAGCCGGCCGTCTCCTCGACCCCCTGTGCAGACCCTGCACCCCCACGGGCCCAGGCCCCTCTGCTCCCACGCACTCTGGCCCGACCCTCGGTCTCCACCGGGAGCCCGGGCAGTTTTCCTCCTGAGTCGCTCCCTGTCCCCAGCACCGCGGAGGGCCTGGCGGTGTCCCGGACGGCGGGGCGGGGACCCAGCAAGGGGCTCGGGGGGCCACAGACACCAGAGGGCCAGGATCCTGGACGTTGGGAACGGGGCCCGAGGGCCCTCATGGAGTCACTCCCCCTGGGGACGTGGTTGTGGACTGGTTTCCGCGTGTCAGGCCGACGACGGGGCAGACCGGCATCTGGCGCATTTCCGTCTCCCCCCGCGGCTGGCGTGGGCCCGACAGGCGGGCAGGGTCAGGCTCTGCCCTGAGGGGCTCAACCAGACGCACACGCGTGTTCCCATCGCCCACGCCCCCTCAGGCCTGCTGGGTGCCAGGGTCAGGCGTGTTCCCACGTGTGCTTGGAGCCACCACCCGCCTCAGGGGGCGGCGTCCCAGGGGTGACAGCCGCGCTGCTGGCTCGGGGGTCCTCAGACCCCACGCCCCGCCCAGGGGGTTTCAACACGGGCAGGAGGGTGAGCACGTCCTTCACGCTGAGTGACCCCCGGCCCGTGGCCCCCGTGCTGGTCCAGTTTCCCCTTTTCCAGACCCGGGAGGCCGCCTCCTCTCGGCCTGGCCTTCACCCGGCATTTCAGACCCACGCGTGTCGCTGGGCCGTCAGCAGTCTGTTTCACGAGTGCTGAGCGCTGTTCACGGTTCAGGTGACCGCGCTGTCCTGAGCCACCGGGCGATGGCCGTCTGGGTGGTTCCCATCGCGTCCAGTTCTAGGAAAATGAGCGCAAAGCCACCGTACAACGCTCTCCCGCGGGCCTCCCCGTGTGTGTGTCAGTTTTCATTCTCTTGGCTCGATACGTGGTCGTGGGAGGTTCCGGGTCGCGGGGCGGATGCACGTTGACCTGGACGGGAAGCCGTCCCGCTGCGTCCACACCCGCGATGGGCAGGGTCCCCCGTCCCACGTCCTCGCCCAGGCCGGGGCGGTTGGCGCGTCTTGTTGGTGTCGCAACATGGTTTGAATTGTTCACGTCCTCGTGGGCCCTCCCTCCACGCCTTTGTTGATGAAGTCCTGTATGCCTTGCTCCTCCGTTTGGGATTATTGTCTCATTATCGAGTCTTCAGGGTTCTTTACGGCTTCTGGATACAGCTCCTTTCTCAGGTACGTGGTTTGTCCCAGTTCTTGGCGTCTGCTCATTCTGCGGACCTGGTGTCTCAGGAGACGTCTGTGCGCTGCAGCCTCAGGGGGGTCGAGTCCCGGAGCGCGAGGCCTCCAGCTCCAGCTTCGTCTGGTGCAGGGTTTCCGGTCACTCGAGTCTGCCCGCCTTCCTGTGCGCTGTCGGGTCAGCCTGTGGCGTCGCACGGACGGTCCCGCGGGGACGTTGATGGACGGCGCTGGGTCTCTGGACGGTGACAGTCGACACCGTGACCCCCGTCCGTCTGTCCCCTGGTCTGTGTTGCTTGTCGCTCTTCCTGCAACGTCAGGACGATGCTGGACGGACGTGAGGGCAGCGTCCTCGCCTCGTCCCCGGGGCGAGGTCCTCCTTCCCCAGGAAGCGTGACGTGGGCTGTGGGGTGTGGGGAGCGCGTCCCTGGTCAGCGGGAGGAAGCTCCCGTCCCCTCAGGTTGCTGAGGCTCCGCGTTGCGTCAGACGCTGCCGCTCCAAGGCCGTCTCTGCCGTGGCCTGGGGATCGGGCGCCGTGAGACACCCTCGGTGGTCGAGCCAGCCTGGCCTTCCCGAGACAAACCCGCGTGGTCCCGATACGCTCCCCGCCCGTATGTTCCTGGCCTCCGTCTGCAAAGGCTACTTGTGGTGTCTGGTGACACGAGTCTTGTTTTGGGTTTGAGGTGACGCCGGCCTCGGAGAACGGTGGGCCCTGGGCCGCCGCGCCCGGCCCCTCGCGTGTCCTCACGGAGCCCTCCTTGCAGGTACGAAGCCGAGCTCAGCCCCGTGGACCAGAAGCTGTGCGCCCTGCGGTCTCCACTGGCCCAGAGGCCCTTCTTCGAGGCGCCGTCCGCGCTGGGCGCCGTCGAGCTGTACGAGTACGAGTGTGGGGACGCCCACCTGCAGCCCTCGTGACCCGCGCCCCCCGGGCACCGTCCGTGGCGGCCTGCTGCACGCAGCGGCTTTCGTGTGGAGAGACAACAGGGCCGTTTGGCTGCTGAGCCGTCTTCCACAGGTGAAGTGCGTTTGTACGGAACGGCGAATCCTTATTTATTCGACACGGAAGCTGCTCAGACACGGACCCTGGAGCGCGTGGCCCCACCCGTCCAGGAGGACGCACCGCCCAGGACCCCCTGGCCGGGCCCGGCGGGGACAAGCGCTCTCGGGCCTCCGTGGGAATCGGACGGCCCCTCTCCAGCTCCAGAGACCCAGCATTTGACACGTACCGCGGGCCTGGCCAGTGGTGCATCCCGCAGGGGAACCCGTTTCCGCTCCCAAAGGACCTGCCTCAGGGCCGCGTGGCCCGCGTGGACTTCCGGGCGCCGGGCGGCCGTGCGCGGTTCTTCTCCAGGAGCCAGCGCGTTCCAGGAGCCCGGCGCCGCGGCAGCCCCGGAACCTTCCATCCACACGAGCGGCCCAGCACAGCCCTCCCCGCGGGGTGCGGGAGGGAGCGCCCACTCGGGTTTGTTGATCGTTTTCCTGTTGTAAATGTACAAAATGTGTAAAGTTAACTCTTATTTGCAGTGCAGAGCGGTTTAAAAATGTTTTATGAGGTCACGTTTGTATTTTGAAATAAAGAATTTAAAGATTTTCAGCCACAGCCTCAGCTCGCCCAGCCCGCGACACCACGTTCACAGGGCACGGTGACGCCACTGGGGACAGACGGCAGCACCACCAAGGGAGACACGGCTACACTACCAGGTAGGGACAACCCGCGGGCTCAGGTGTGGGTCAGGGGCCTGAGAACTCCCAGCAGCCTGACCCTCCTCTGACCTCCTGGTGACCCCGACCCCACCCCAGGGGTGGTTCCTCCCTAGTCGGCCCCCAGAGTCCTGGGAAAGGACACGACCCCACAGCATAGACACTCCGCCCGAGGCCGCAACCCGGCCCACCGTGTGCAGAGAGACCCCGTGGAACTCAGCCTCGTGTGGGGGGCAGGGCTGTTCCGGGGCCGCGACCTTGAGCCCCCAGCCACGGCCACGCAGGGACGTGCAGACCGGTTCTCATGGGTCCGTGCTCGTCTGCACACAACAGAGAGGGGAATCCGCCCCTGCAGACAGAAAAAGAGACACCCCCCCCACACACCCCCGCCACCCCGACGTCCGGTCTCCCCATCTGCTCTCAGGTTGGCCTCAAGGGGTTGTCCCCTCTGGCGTTCGGGTGGGCGCTGGCCGTGGTTTGGCACCAACATGAGATCCAGAGGGCGCGAGCGGCCCCACCCCAGGTGTCCGTGGGCAGGGCTGCCAACGAGTGGGCCTCCAGGGACAACCCCACGGGCCTCCTCCCCTGGGCTGCAGCCTCGGCCCCTCCCACCACCACCCCAGTCAGGCGCAGCCCGTCTAAAGCGTCCAGGCGCTGACCAGGCCGCGGGCGAGTCCCTCCTGCCCCCCCAGCTGGGCCCACGGCGCTGGACACGACACAACGCTCGGCAACAGGGCCCTGGGCCGTGAGAGGAGGAGCCGGTGGCCCACACGGAGCAGGACCATGCGGGGTGAGGGAGGTGGCACCACACTCTGCAGAGAGGAGCAGAGTGGTTCCGGAACCTTCCTCCCAGCTGAGCCGAGGGCAGCGGGCAGCCGGAGCCCCGCGAGGAAGCCGTGGGCAGGCAGGCATCTGGGCAGGTGGGCACCCCGAGGGTCGACGGTCCTGTGGCCCTGCCCTGTGCACGGGGTGCTGGCTCCACAGGAGCAGACGGCAGGGTCACCGTCATGCACCTCACAGCCCGGAGGCCCCGAGGACCCAGGTCACCCGCACTCAGAGGCCGCGGCCCAGGACCACCAGCCGTGGACACAGAACGTGGCCACGAAGGAGGAACTCAACTTGAGTCCCACCCGGGGCGTGAGTCGTCTGCAGTCAGACACCCCCTGGGGACAGAAGGGACAGCGCTCAGGACCCAGTGGATGGGCGCAGGGACAGACGGACACACGGGACGGCCTGGCACCCTCCAGGGCGCTTCCCAGTCAATTCAGGAGGGACCTGGGAATTCTCGGGGAGCAGCAAATGTCGAGGAGCCAGACGGGGGCCCACACCTGCCACGGCCTCTGGGGGCTTGAGGACACAGGTGCGAAGGGCCGGGGGCAACACTGACCCCGCGGGACCTTCCACACGCCTGACCCCAAGTCCCTGGGTCGGTGTGCTGACCACCCAGGTGTCCGCACGGGGGTGTCCTTCCAGGAGTGTCTGCACCTCCCCAAGGGCCACCCCAGACCCACAGCTCTCACCCAGGCCCAGCCGGCAGCCCCAGCCCAGCCCAGGCATGGCGGGGGACGGGGTCAGCCAGGCAGAGCCAGGAGAGCCAGCGAGGACCCCAGGGCCCCCCGAAAACCAGTGTCCTGAGCCACAGAGGCGCGGCACGGGAACCACACCCCACCAGCCTTGGGCAGCTGAGGACCCCGCACGAGCCTGGGCCCCCAGACAGTCAGGCCAGTCCCCAGGTGATCGTCACATGGCAGGCACCTGGGTGTTCTGCCCACAGAGGGAGCCCCGGGTCACTCCCACCAGGACCCGAATCCGTTTGACTGAATGTGCAAAGGACTCTGCTCCCGCCCCCCACCCTGGGCACAGAGGCCGCCATGTCACTGGGAGGCCCCCTCAGATGAGGTCTCCCGCTTCTCCCTGACCTGCGGCCTGGGGGCAGGGGCAGGAGAAGGCAGCCCCCATGTGGCGCCCGGTCTGCGCCCAGTCAGCATCCTCTCCAGCCCCGTCAATGCCCCATGTGGCCACCACCCAGAGGCCCCGCCCGGGACGTACCCCCTGGGTAGAGACACGCACATCAATGTCTTCATTAGAAGAGTTCTCGGAGTCCTCGAAGGACAGGACGTTGACATCAGAGGTGTCCCTGCAGGTGACAGAGGGTGGCGGGTCAGTCCTCCACTCTCGGCTGCCAGCAACCCAGCGGCAGGACACGCCCCCAGCAGCCTCCTCTCAAACCTCGATCCCTGTTGAGAGACTGAGGCAGGAGACCAGGTGGGAGCAGGAGCCCTGGAGGCGACAAGCCTGGACAGTCGTGGAAAAACAAAAGAAAAGATGGAGTCTGATAGAGGAGGACACAGAGAGGGACAGAGAAAGAGACAAAGGAGGCAGAGCCCCCAGGGTGTGGACACCCAGTGGCATCTGACACTCCGCCCTGTCCCCTCTGTTGAGCCTCAGGCAGTCAGGGGAGGTGGGAAGTGCCCCTTGCTGCCCCCTCGAGCACATTCCGCCAGGACAGCACTGTCCCTGCACGTCCTCCCCTGTCCCAGACCCAGGCAGGACCCGGTCTGACCAGCGTCCCCGAACAGCTAGCCCGACTTTGGGACTGCGGCCACCCCAAAGCTCCACTCCTTGAGAAATGCTTGGAAAAACCCTCGAGGCTGATGATGCAGAGACAGGCCGGCAGGTTCTGGACAAGCTGTCCCCAAGCACAGACCCTGCACCCGACACACAGGAGATGGCCGCACCTCTTGGCCTTGCAGCCCCTGGACGGGTTCCTTGGGTCTCTGTCGGCTGCAGTGGAGCTGGCCAGGGTGTCTGGTGTCCAGGGGGAGCACCTTCCCACAGGCAGCTCTGCAGAGCCAGGAGCAGTCAGCCGTGAGGCCACACTGGGGCCCCTCCCCGACCTTGAGGATGAACCTCCCCCTTGATCCCAGGACACTTCCCACCCTGGGGACACCCCCCACCTCGAGGATGCTTGCTGTCTTTGCATCTGGCGTCAAACGGATTGGCAGCGGGTTCCTCCTCCCCCAGGGCCACGTCGTTCGTCCTCATGAGGGCCCTGAGGTAGATGAGCAGGGGTTCACGTTCCCTTCCCAGAAGGCTGGCATGTCCTCGGAGATGGAGTCCTGGAAGTGGGCGAGTCTGTGGGTGAGAGGGGATACCAGACGTAAGAAGGAGGGGGTGGACCTGGGGATACGGGTGGGGAGGGGATGGACCTGGGGACACGGGTGGGGAGGGGACAGACTAGGGACGTGTGCAAGGAGGGGACAGACCTGAGACCCAGGCAGGAACCAGAGACCCCCAGGAGCCCACCCAGGGTCCCCCCATCCGTCCCCTGGTCAGACATGAGCGACAGAGACATGGGCAGCGAGAACATGCACGTACGAGAAAGTGACAGGAAGTAGGGGCGGTGGCAGCCCAGGGAGGACCGGGCAGAGAGGTCACCGGCGGGGTCAGATTGGGCTGAGAGAGAGAAGAGGGAGCCATCTTGGGTGAGGAATGCAGGGCCCTACAGGCCGGTTCTACAGCCCAGAGACCACCCCCACATACCCTCAGCCCCAAGCAACAGGCTGGACGTGCATCCCCTCCAGGACGAGGCCCGTGTGCAACATGGCCCTCCGACCCCACCTGACCCCTCTGCCAGGGCTGCGCGTCCAGGTGCATCCAGCCCACCAGGCCTTGGGGGGTACGAGGAAGGCCGAGCACGGGGACGGCATACACACCAGGACGTGTCCCTCAGCCTGGACGCCCCCCCACAGTGACTGCTCAGGGACGTGGAGCCTCTCCCCGAAACCTGTGTCCCCCATCCTCCCCCAGCCCCCTCCTCCCGGGAGCTCCCACCTCCGGGACCCTGGGCCGGTGTAGGTTCACGCAGCCCCACGCTCAGCCGGCAGGATCCTGCGGAACTTGGCGAGCACGAGCAGGGAGCCGGGGTTGCGGAGGCGCTGGTGGCCCGGCAGCTCCAGCTCCTCCAGGGAAGCCTCGGAGAGGGCGGAGGCCAGCCCGTGCCTGGGGCGGGGCGTACGGCAGGGGCGGGGCCACGGCGAGGGGCGGGGCGTGTGCCGGGGCGGGGCCACGGTGAGGGGCGGGGCGGGGCCACGGTGAGGGGCGGGGCGTAGGACAGTGAGCAGGGGCCCGGGTCAAAGGGGTGTGGGAGGGGCCTAGGTGCAGGGCAGGGTGTGGGAGGCACGGAGCCGACATGATAGGTGGGGGTATGGGAGGGGCCTAGGCGAGGGGAGAGCCCGGAATGAGGGGTGGGGCGTGGGGGGAGCACATAGGGCAGGGGCGGGGCCCAGGTGAAGGGTGTGGGAGAGGCCTAGACGAGGGGCGGGGCCTGGATGAGGGGAGGGGCGTGGCATGGGAGGGGTGGGCCGTAGGACAGGGGCGGGGCCCAGGTGAAAGGGTGGTGGGGGCCCCGGCAAGGGGCGGGGCCTGAATGAGGGATGGGGCGTGGGAGGGGCGGCTCGGAGGGCGGGAGGACGGACCAGGACCCCTCCGCCCCCAGCGCCACCTGTGATCCGGGGCCCGGCGTCTCGGGCACCTTGGAAGCCGAGCTCGAGCGGGAAGGGGGGGGTGGGCGAGGTGGGGCCGCAGATGACCCGGGCGGGGTCGCGGCCCAGGCCGTGCGTGTCCACGTGCTTCTGCAACAGCGGAGGAGGAGGGGGCCGTCAGAGCCTGGGGGTCCAGGGTCGGGGCGACCTCGCTGGGGGGCACCCTGGGCCTCGGGTCTGGGGGTGGCCGGTGCTCCGCGTTCCGGAGTGAGCAGGGGGTGGCGCCCCGTGTCCCGGAGTCTGGGCATCCGTGTCTGCGCGTTGACGCCCCTTCCAGGGAAGGTGAAGGGGGCGGGGGCGGGGGCGAGGGCTGCTCCCCCAACGGACCCCACAGAGGCTGAAAACCAGTGCTGCAGCAGCCCCCCCACCACAGGCGTGTACACCGCGCGTCTCTGCCCAGGGTGGGCCGCACCTGCGGAGGGCCGGGACCTTGCCCACACCCCCGACTACTTCAGGGAAGCCCCGGGGCCTCTGGATCAGGCTGTCAACCCAGGACGCGTGGGCAGCCTCCCCATCCCCTCCGCAGGCGACCCAGGTTCAAGAGAATCCAGAAAAGAACCCAGAAGAATCTCGGCCTGCCTCCAAAACTGCCCCCTGGCCCTCCGCAAAGATGAAAAGCAGAAATAAATGACGGGATCCCAGAAACCAGTCAGTCTTCTGCTCAAGGAGAAGGCCACACGCCAGCCCAGGCAGAAGCAGAGGTGCCAGGCTCCTCCGGACAGCCGACCTGAGGCCGAGGCGATTCTCACGGGGGCACAGACCGCTGACCCGCAGGACGCAGATAACAGACGGTGGAGATGTGGGGACCCGCACGCTGCCCCACGGCCCCTGCGGGGGGACACCGACACCACCCGTGTTCCATCTGCTCAGCAAGAGCTCCGACGGCCTCCGAGACGACGAACCCAACCGCACGCTGCCGACGAGGGAAGATGCTCACGATTCCCCAAGCGAGGAAAGCACGCACGGAACAGGCCGCAGGGAGCCTGGCGCGTCCACCAGCGCTGGACGTGGGGAACTTTCGGTTGGTCTGAACGTTTTATGTGCAGACGACGTCTACGAGGAGAAACAAGAAGCTCTTCCCCCTGAGGAACAAAGTGCAGGAAAAAATTAAGTCTAAAGGGAGACCTCAGTGTAGACAAAAGAATCTGCATGACCCTCCGGAAACGGGACGGGACAACCGCCTGTTCTCGCAGAACTGTGAGGCCGAGGCCGACAAGTGTCCTGGGAAAGGCCCGGTCACCTCGCCCCGTAGGCACCACAGGATCCTGCAGGATGGAGGTGCCGACCCGGGACGCCACGCTCAGTGCTCCCAGAGACCGTAGACACACTGTGCGCCCCGGCCAGGCGACCAAGCCAGGAGGATGGTGAGGAAGGGACGGCGGCGTCTCCTCTAAGACGATGAGGTTCTGGGACCACTCGGGCGCCTAAGTCAACATGGCGCCTTTCTCAACACGAGGGGCATCTCCTGACACCTCTAGGTGACCCCTCGTGACATGAAAGCCAGACAGATGGGTCTGGGAGACGGAACAAGGCGGCACCAAGATGCAGAGCAGAACACAGGCCACGCCTCACGGCTGTGGATTCCACACGTCACAGCCGTGGAGCCCACGTATCGGGGTAAACTGTCTCCCGTGAGGATTCTGTACAATCTCCTTCTGGAAACATCCGCCCTGAGACACGGGGAGAGAGACACCCTCAAGTCACTGCTGGGCAGCACGAGTCCCAACGTCCCCACACAGGGACACACGTGGAGTCCACACCGGTACCCAGGGGGCTCCCTATGACAGGACGGGCCCCGGTCAGGAGCACGGGGGGGGGGTCTGTGGATCGTCTGCAGTTCAAACACAGAACAGAGAGGGTGTGGGAACCTGCGCGCACACACATGGGGTTAGGGACGCCTGTCTCCGACGTGGGCAGACACCCTGCAGCTGCGTAGGACGCCCCGCCCCGTACAGCACGCGCGCGAGTCCCCTGGGTCCGTGCAGCTCAGAGGGCAGGAACGTCCCCGGGCTCAGCTAGAAAAGCCGCCCCACGGGGTACTATCGAGCCCACACAGAAGCACGGCCGCTCCCGGCCAGGCCAATGGGGGCGAGACCCCCATCCGGCCAGGAGACCAGGGCACATGACCCCCGCGTGATGGCCTTAGGAGCTGTGGGAGGTCAGCGGGGTCAGACGAGGTCAGGAGGGCGGAGGTCCCGCGATGGGGTCAGGTCCTAACAAGAGTCACAGAGCTGCCTCCCGTCTCTGCTGCGAGCACACAGCGAGGAGGGGCCATCGGTGACCCCAAAGAGAACCCGGAACTGGGGGAAATAAAGACAATAAAAATAAAATAAATAAAGTAAAATAAAGTAATCTGATGTTTAAGCCGCCCCGATTACGGTCCTTCGTTACGGCCGCCAGAACCAAGACGCCAGGACGCGCTGTTGTCACGAGCGACTGCAGACCAACCGCTAATGCGGTGACGCTTCCTAAGAAGGAAGAGGAACAGCCGGACCTGGGTGAGTCCCGGTGACGCCCGCCACCCTGCAGGCCAGGCAGCTCCGTCCCGTGGGGCAGCGGCCGACCTTCCGGAACAGCCCGCTCACCTGCGGCAGGTGGAGGCGCGGGCACAGCACGTTCTGGGGCCTGTCCTTCTGCCTCGTCCTGCTCACGGTATCCTGGATGGCGTCGCGGAAACAACGGGGAGGCTGTAAGTCAGACGGACGGACGGACGGACGGTTACCACGGCAACAGTGGATGCACAGACTGGTCACCTCGCGGTGCTCAACATCTCAAGACAGAGACTGACGACGGCCACACGCAGCCCAAGGCCACCGTCTCCCGATCCCAGGACCCCTGACCCCACTGTGCGCTCACCCTGGCCAGCCCCACGTGGGGGCCGCGCCCTGGGCCAGCGAGTGGGGTGCCTGCGACAGCCCACGGGGGAGCCGGTCCCCGAGCCCTTGGAGTGAGTGCACCTTCAGAGCGGGCCCAGCTCATGGCCGCTGCATCGGGCCCTCGACCTGGGGAATGATGAGGAGCGAGGGAGTGACGCCCCTCAGAGCCGCGCTGACCGTCCCGTTCCAGGCCTGAGCCAGCCCGTGGGCGCACAGCCGCGTGTCAGCAACAAGAGGGCGCCCAGGCGCAGCCTCCAGGATGGACGGGGGCTCAGCCCACACTGGTTTATAAGGTGGTCGTGGGCCGGGAGGGGACCAACCCGAGGAGCGCGAGGCGCAGAAAAAACCAGGGGAGACTGGAGGGTTACGGTTAAAAAAGGTAAAGAAAGAAGAGCCCACCATAGAAATAAAAGCTCTCAATTAAAAGGAATCCAGGGAAAGTCCTCGCAACAGATAAAGGGCTAAAGTCGCCACCGTGTTACAGACACACCAAGAGTCTACACCTGCACAGTCCTGGAGGGAAAGTGACACTGACTGTCAGACATGTCTGTCCACTCGTCTGTCCAACCATCTACCCATCTACCCACCACTCGACCCATCCATCATCCACCCATTTACCCACCCACCACCCACCCACCCATCCATCCCCCTGTCCACCCACATACCCACTCGTCCATCCATCCCTCCCTCCCCCTTCCTCCCACCCCCGCATCCATTCAAACCTTTTCCAGCTCCTTGTCATCACCAGGCACTGCCCTAAACAACGATCCAATCAGACCCCCCAAAACCCCGTCCCTGCCCTCATGGAGCTTCCATTCAATCTCAGTAGTAATGAGAGAACGAAACTGAAACAATGACCCTCTCCACCTGACGAGAAGGCACAGATGACAAAACGTGACGTCCTAACGGAAACACGCACCAGGAGATAGGTTTGGGAGGAGCTGTTAACAACATAAAAATCCTGATGAGCTGTTAAGGGGCGATGCCGTCCACAACAACACAGAGCGCCTTTGTCCAGACAGACAAGGAACAGGGTCGACAACAGGGGAGCCCCTGAGACTGCGGCTGTTCCTCTCTTCTGCGTTCACTGCACCTGCGGAACCTCCGACCACAAGCCTGTATCTTACGCAGGGAGAAAGTGGCACGGACGCGGGGTGAAGCCGGGACTGGGCGAGGCAGGAGGGCGGACCTCCAGGTAGAAGGGTGGACCTCGGCCGCCGCCTGCATCTCCACCTCGTCAGAGACCCCTGCGAACAGCCCCTCGGGATGAAGAGCTGACCCGGATGAGAAGGGGCCATGCCCACACCGGTCCCCACAGGGTCCCTGCTGCTCAGGCTGCGTGGGGGAGGGAGCTGCACACACCACGCGCCACGGCGTTAAATCCACCAAGGGGACGAGAACCGCGTCCCTTCCTCCTTTGCATCCTGGAGCCCAGCAGACAGGTTTTATGCCGAGGGTCCGACACCAGGCAGGACTCCATGCGGGCTGGGCATGTCGGGCGGGGCCGGGCTGTGCGCTCAGGTCCCAGGATCCTCTCTGGGAGCTGCTGCCGGGAGCACGATGGATCAGGACCACCACCGGCCCCCTTGACCCCTACAGCATGGACCTGGGCCCACACGTGGTAAGCTCCCAAGTGTCCCAGGGCCCCTTGTTTCCCCAATTCCACCCCCGAGGTTGAGTCCCCCAGACCCCAGCCCCCCGTGAACCTTGTGCTGCAGCCTGAACCCAGAGGACACCGCGGTGGATGGACAGGGGACGCAGCTCAGAGACCCAGGGAGGCGGCGCACCCCACGGGCCGCGGGAGAGCAGCCCTCAAGGCCCAGGCCGCCTCGCGCCTCCGGCTCCCCCTCCTGCCCCAGGCCCGACTGTGGCCCCGCCTCCTCCAGGAGCACGTGCTCCTTGAGGAAGGCGACCAGCGTGCTCTGCAGGACATGGCCGGGCCCTGGCGGCTCAGGATCAGCAGCAGATCGCAGAGCAGGAGGAAGGCCCGGCGGGCACGGAGGGGCATCCGTCCACCCTAAGAGGACAGATCCCGCCCCCACCCACCGCAGCCCCCCAGGACCCAGTGGACCAGCACCCCCGGGCCTTCCACAAGCAGGAAGGTGCAAATGAAACATGGGGGACATTTAGTGACATCGAAGGACCTGCTATGCAACGCCAGGACACGAGGTGACGGGCACAATGGCACGCAAACACAGCAACATGTATGTGCGAACAACACACACAACTGCCAAAGTGACTAAAAAAACCTGAGCTGAGCTGGAAGGGGATGGCCTGCGTGGGGGGGGGGGTCCTCACGCCCTCCCCTGTCAATCACCCCAGACAGGAAGACATCCGGGCTCGCGTCTCCAATGGGAAGTACCGCTGCGGCATGGAGGGAAGATGCTCTCCCCACCCGGCAACAGCCCAGCCAATCAGCGATGCCGCAGCTAAGCCAAGGACAAACAGCTCAACCAATCAGAAACACCACAGCCCAGCCAATGAAAACCGGCATAGCCCAGCGAATCAGAAGTGCCGCAGCTCAGCCAATGAGAAACAGCTCAGCCAATGAGTGACACTGCAGCTCAGCCAATCAGAAACACAGCAGCTCAATGAGAAACAGCTCAGCCAATCAGAAACAGCTGAGCCAATGAGGAGCCATTCCTGCCCTGGTCCGTCCCTCTTCGGATGGCCCTTCCTTCAGAGCGGCCCCGCCCTCCCCCTTTCTCTGTAAAGGCAGCTCCCCCCGTTCTCTGGATTTGCCTGTGGTTCTCCACAGCACGCACGTCCTGAGTTGCAATTCTTTGGTCTATTCCTGAACAGACTCATTTTGAGATAAAATAACGGGCAAATTTGCTTTTTAAGTTGCCACAAGATGCAAACACACAACATACATACAACACGCAAACATACAAACACACAACATGCATACGACGTGCAAACAACAAACACTACATACAAACGATGAACTGGGGAAACGTCTGCAGGAGAGAGGCCGGCACTGTGGCTGTGAACCAGAAACGTACAAACGAACAAAAAAGGACCAAAGCACACGCATAACAGGTGATCCCAGAGAAAATGCCCAAACCCTTGACCCCCTAGTAATCAAACATCCACCAAATGAGACATTTTTCCTCTAAGATATTGGTAAAAGCTCCTTTTTAAATTGACGCCCAATTTGCTGTGCAAAGCAGCAGCTCCTCATGGTGCATGGAGGACGGCAGAAAACCGAGTGACTCGCCCCGAGCCGCAAAGCGCTCAGAACAGCTTCATCCCAGGGCCCGCCCGGTGGTACAGCAGTTAAGTTTGCACGTTCTGCTTTGGTGACCTGGGATTCACTGGTTCGGATCCCAAGTGTGGACATGGCACCACTTGGCACGCCATGCTGTGGTAGATGTCCCACATATAAAGTAGAGGAAGATGGACATGATCTTAGCTCAGGACCACTCTTCCTCAGCAAAAAAGAGGAGGATTGGCAGCAGATGTTAGCTCAGGGCTAATCTTCCTCAAAAATAAAAAAAAAAAAAGCTTCATCCCTGGCACGAGATTGACCCATCAACATTTCATCCACGGGAACAACCAGCCGAGTTCCAGCATGAACTCTGAGCGTGTCCATCAACCCCACAGACGTCTAAAGGGTGGGCTGTGGCTGTGCAAATGGGACGTTCACACAATTCCTTCTCAGCGTTTGGGGAAAGACGCCATCGTCTGACACCCGAGTAAGATGTGTAGACGCCGTCACGTAAAACACCACACACCCCGACTTTCCCACGCACGGGGCACTTTCACCTTCCCGCCTCTTGCTCCTCTGACCCTGGGGACGGCCCGGCCAGGACAGAGAGCGTGACAGACCCCCTCTCGCTCAGCGCCCCACTCTGGTGGTTCAGGCCCATGCGGCAGCCAGGTCAGGCCTTGAGCAGCCTCTCCCTGAAGCCCAGGAGCCCCGTCAGCGGGAGCGCAGGCACCGCCTCAGAGGTTAGCATGTGCGTGATGTACCCGCCCGCCTGCACTGGCTCTGCCCGGCCATCTGTCCAACACACACGGGCCATGCGATGACGGAGGCGGTGAGGGAGGCCATCCCAACAGCCGCGCCATGGGCTTGGGACCCGGGGCCCCACCAGGCCACAGACCTGGGCGAGTCCCTGATGCGACAGAGCTCGGTTCTCCCGTCGGTGAACGTGGGTAGAAGTTGGTCTGGCCGGAAGGCGATGGTGGATGGACAAACTGACCGCAAACCCGTGTTGTGCCATGGGCGCCACCCAGACGCCAGGTCCCAGCACAGCAGGGTGCAGCTCCAGGGCTGCCTCAGGCCAGACATGACAAAACACACCCTCTAAGGACAAAGGGCGTGTGGGGAGTGAGCGGGTCAGTCCTGTGTGCTCATGCCGACAGGCTACGGTGCCCGGGGCTCACGTGGCGGCTGCTGTGAAGGTGCCGTGTGCACGAGGTTAACCTGCAGCCAGCGGACCCGAGGTCAGGGAGATGACCTCAGTAATGAGGGTGGGCCTCGTCCAATCAAGTGAGGGCCAAACAGCAGAGACTGAGGTCTCGGGACGAGATTCTGCCTCCAGACCAGGACAGAGAAACCCGCCCGAGACCCGGCTGCCCTCGGATTTCCGACACCCAGCCCACAGGCCAGCGAGCCAAACCTCCAAATCAATCTCCTGACGGCCATGTTCTGCGCGTCTGTTTCCTGAGACCCTGAGGGACACGCGGAGGCTGCTCCTCCCACCAGCTCCTGACCGAGCCCGACAGCTGGGACGTCAAACAATAACAAACGAGACTCCAGGACCAGACCCTCGGAGATCCACACTGCCACCCCACAGAACTGTCACCAGACCAGGGAGCGCTCGGGGCGGGGCGGGGGCAGGCGCTCAGAGATTATTTGAATCTCACCCCACACGATCGGTGGACTGGCCACGTGGCAGTGTGGGCGATGGCCCAAGTCAGCCCTCCTGTGAGAGCCAACGAGCCCAGGCCGGCCCCCAGGATGACGGACGCCTGCCAACAGGGGGGACAAGTTGCCGGTCAAAACGCGGACACCACCCCTGTCCTTCTCGTGTCCCCTCCAGACCCCACATCTAGAACTGACCTCCACCAGGTCCCCCGCCACCTGGGGCAGCAGCAGCTGTGTGGCCGCCACGATCTGCCAGAGGAGTGCACAGTAGGCACACTGGAGCGCACAGTGCACCACCTGCAGGACACGGGGCTGTCCCGGGGTCGGGGATGGACGGGGGACCCGCCCTGGGGACCTTCCCCACCTGACCCCCTCCCCCAGCACCATCCCCACCTCTGACCCCCCAGGGCCCTCCCCACCACCCTCACCTCGGTGGGCAGGCTGCCCTGGTGCCACTGGAAGGTCAGCAGGCTGTCCATCTTCTCACACAGGTTCCAGGGGCGCAGGGCGTGCGCACTGACCAGAAACACAAAACACACACACACACACACACACACACACACACACACACACACACACAGTCAGGGGGCCAACGGCTCGTCTCAGGTGCACGGGCTCAGTGGGCGCTCGACGTCCCCCGGGCGAGCCGCTGACACTGCCCGACAGGCCCTGGAACCGAGGGCTCACCCGCCCCAGGCGGCCCAGGTGGGGCTCCCTCCAGCGCACACGCCCAGTGCCTGACTGGCCGAGGCCTCGGTCCCAGCTCCAGGGGACACGGCTCTGGCCCCAGACGGGCTGCTCGGAGGGGGGACGGGCTCCCAGGTGCCCCAGGGCCCCCCCCACACCCACGGGCTGACCCTTGACCTCCGGGCCCTCCTGGCCTCCCCTCACCAGGACCAGAGACGGGGATGGGTGTCCGAGGGAGGACGACAGCCCTGTGCTTGGGGCTCGTGTGTGACCCCGAGGCGGCCTCCGCGTGCCCGGCTCACCCAGAGGAGGCGGCCCGTCTCCACAGCCGGGGGCAGACCCGCACCATCTCCCCGCGTCCCGGAACAGGCCTGGTTCCTGCACAGCGCGCAGACAGCGGAGGGCGCGGTCAGCAAGGCGACACCTTCCTGGCGGCCCGTCCTCCCTGGGACACCGGCCCGCGTCCCCGCCCGCGCTGTGTCCTCCCTCTTTCCAGAGGGCGGCCCTGGAAGACGGGCACAGGAGCCAGAGCCGCGGTCGGCCTCTGCAGGAGACAGATGTTTGCCATGACGGGGCCAGAGGACGCCCTGTGCATGCGGCCGGCGAGGAAGGGAAACAGTCACGTGCAGACCCGCCGCCTGCACGCATGTCCCCCGTCCCTGCACCTCGCGCCTCCCCAGGGGCACCCGCCCCACGAAGGGGTCTCCACTTTGGGCGGAGAAGGCGGGCGGGGAACCGCGATGCCGGCCTCTCAGACCCCAGACTGACGGTGGCACCTGGGTCGGGGGAAGCGAGACGGGACCCAGTCCTTCAGGGACAAGCGGCTCCTCACGAGGAAAGGGCCCGGATCAGGGCTGGCAGCCCCGCCCTCAGGCCTCTCGCCCTCAACCGCCTCTGCCAATAAAGTTTTATTGGAACGGCCTGTGTCAATAAAGTTTTATCGAAACCACGTGTGTCAATAAAGCTTTATTGGAACACCTGTGTCAGTGAAGTTTATTGGAAGGGCTGGCGTCAATAAAGTTTTATTGGAACCGCGTGTATCAATGAAGTTTCATGGGGACACAGCCCACTGGGTCACGTGACGTGTGTGCTGCTCTCACACTAACACACGGACAGGATGACCTGACGGCATGAAAATGAGGACAACTAGCCCTTCACAGGAACCGTCTGCCGACCAGGACCACGTAGACAAGCGCTGCCCGGGTGAGGCTGTGCTTCCTGGGGACCCCGGGGACCATGCAGCACGCTTGTGACCCCACATCTATTCACGCCCAGGGGTAGGAGCACCAGCACAGGCCCAGCGGGAACACTCAGGACCACAGAACGCGGCCTGTGTCCCCAGAGACCAGAGGGGGTCCCCAGGTGCACGGGGGGGCACAGAGCGGAGCCCCCAGGAGGACGGTTTGTCAAAGCTCCATGCAACAGAAACGATGGCGCCCAGACGCACTCAGTCAGCATGTGAGTCCTGCTGAGACGTCCCGACACCCTAGAACCTCACATGGGACCCGCCCAGAGACACTCACACGCCACCAACAGCCACACCTCCTGCCACAGGCACAGGCCCAGCGTGCGGGCAGCACGACCACCAGAGCAGCAACCAACACCAGCTGTGAGTGAGGGGACGTGATGAGAGAGTGGGGGCCGCGTCAGCTCTGTGACCCTCATCCCTGCACGGGGAGCTCACCCTTGTGCACGAGGTCGTCCACTTCCTGACAGTAAATCAGCGTCCATGCTTCTCCTGCGTCAGGCACACCCACACCGTCCCGTTGTTTTTAGCTCCCGAAATCCCACAGGTGACGTCCTCGCTGTCTCGGGCGCGTCCGTGTCAGCATCCCGCTCGGCCGGGCCTTTCCTGTGGTCCAGGCCTGTCTCCTGCAGGGACGCACGAGCAGTGGGGTGACTCCCCTCATCCCTGCACCCCAGGCGCATCCTGGGCTCCTGGAGGAGGCGTCCAAGGTGGGAGTGGGCAGGGGAGCCGCACGGCCTGGGGCTTTGGGTGCCGCCCACACCCCACCCCCACGTCGGTGTTCCCACAACCACAGGCCTGGGGTCTCCAAACGGCCAAGCCTGCAGCCTGAAGGGACCCGGGGCAGGACGGCTAAACGTCACGGGGTCCTCGGCCGACGCTGAGTGGGGCTCAGAGAAGCTGTGATGGAGCCATGAGCACAGGCCCCGTGAGGACGTCCACGCCATCCAGCCCAGTGCCCGCGATCGACGGCGGTGACGTGGCTGCTAAGGGTCACCTGTGGACCACGCACGCACGCATTTCTAGAGCCGGATTCAGTCTGCAGCCCACTCGCAAGTGCGCCTGCGACCACACAGGTACACGCATGCACCAACACATGCACATGGAAACACACCGCATGCACCGTGCACACGTGTGTGCCAGCACATGCACAGCACACACGGGCACATGCACACACACGTGCACAGGGAACACAGGGAACGCAGGGCAAAGTTCTACGTATTTTTCCCTTTTTCTCAGGTGCAATGTTTTTCAAAATAACAAGTGAAAAACGTTAATGGTAAACGACTTTTGACTCATAGGACTTTCTGAAGATGTTCCACACATATTGTGAGACGTGAGAAATTACTGTAGATCCTACATCTGCCATCAATGGATGAAGAAACAAAACGCAGTCCATCCCCACAATGGAATATTACGCAGCC
The DNA here is from genome assembly GCF_037783145.1 of Equus przewalskii. Classification (NCBI taxonomy): domain Eukaryota; kingdom Metazoa; phylum Chordata; class Mammalia; order Perissodactyla; family Equidae; genus Equus; species Equus przewalskii. The sequence goes on along the minus strand of NC_091863.1, from coordinate 66,436 downwards.
CTGAAAAGGAAGGAAACTCTGTACCTGGTACATCATGAATGGGTCTTGACGACAAGATGCTCAGTGACGTCAGCCGACACAGACGGACAGATACTGTGTGACTCCACTCACAGGAGGTCACAGAGGAGTCAGATGCATAGAAACAAAAAGTAGACGTGGAGCCAGGTCTGAGAGAGGGGGGTGGGGACTCCGTTTAATGGCGTGGACGGGGACACCGCAGCCACGAGGAGCCAAACCTGAGTCTTCCACAGCAGGTCAGAGCTGAGGGACTGAAGGCTGCACGTGGCGGGGGCCACGAGGATGAGGACACGACGGTCACACACATGGGGCCTCATGGGAAGGGCTCGCGGGGGCTCCCGAGTCACGTCCTGTCTTGATTCGGATGGCGGCTACGTGATCCCACGTTATACGGATTCGTTACACGTGTACAACACACCCTGTAATAACCATTACAGTCTGTAATTTTTTTATGAAAAGGGGTCTTCCCACCCCGTGCAAAGGCCCTTCCCCAGGAGCGTTCAGAGTGGGGCCACCTCCACCCGTTCCAGAACCTTCCATCACCCACACCTGCCTGCAGCCTCACTCCCCATCCAGGCCCCACGTGATATCTCGGCGGATCCGCCTGCTCTCGTTCTCCCATCAGTGGCCTCGACGCCGTGTGTCCTCGTGTGCGCCTTCCACCCCCGAGCACCGTGTGCTGGGACCATCCGTGCCACGGCCACGTGTCGGCCTCAGTCGCTGTTCATGGCTGAACCACACCCGCCCTCTCCGCTCACGGCTCCGGGACTCACGCGGACTCCGGCCCGTCCACACGGCTGCTGAGAAGTCACCTCCCTCACGCCGGGCATCGACCTGGGAGGCTCTGAGTGGAGGCTGAAGATGAGCCTCACGGGCCCTGCAGACACCACGCTGCCCACAGCCCCGGGGAGAGGAGGGCGTGGTGGCCACGTGTGTGCACGGCACCAGCACGGAGCACGTGTGTGTGATCGCGAGCACGTGACGGGCCCGCGGGCAGGGCAGGTGGGGCTGCAGTCAGTGCCCCCTCCGCCGGCCTCCCGGCCCCACCAGGGGTCCCTGCGCCTGATCCCAGGCATAAGACAAGACGGCCGCCCCGCACGGCACCCTCGAGTCCACGGGGGCGAGCGGGGCGCATCCTCCCACTCGCTGGCTGGATCTGCTCCACGCTCCTCTCACGCCAGGCGGGATGACGCGCACGGCCTCGCGGGGAATCCCAGACGTGGAAACCACGCCGCTGCTGAGGAGACCCGGACGATCCGGGGAAGGAGACAAAAGAGCTGGGGCAGCCGCGTCCTCACGGCTTCCACGTCGCACACGGGCTGTTCCACGCGACTTCCAGGCACCAGCCGCAAGGGCCCAGCATCACCAGAGACCCCGCGAGGAGGGGTGTCCTGACCCCGGGGGTCGCGCCGCAGGGTGCGTGGGGGGCGGGGGCCAAGGAGGGGCCAGAAGAGACCCCAAGGAGACCCCAGGGAGACAGGGAGCCCCGTGGGTAGAGAGGGGCCCTGGGTCTGAGGACGGAGGGGACGCGAGGAAGGGAAGATGAAGGCCGTCCCAGGCACAGGCATCCCACAGGCGACTCCGGGCACCGGCAGGCTGGGCGGGTCCCTGCTGAGCCCTGTTATCACCGTCCTGTTCCCCAAACACTCGCTGTTCCACGTCCCCGTGAGTCGCCTGTCTCCCCGCGAAGCCTCGGCCCTCCCACACCCTCCTTGTCTCCGGCCGACGATTTAAGAAAAGAGCCTGCGCCATCTGGGCGTCGCTCAGGCTTCCCGGGTCTCCGCACGTCCACTGTGGTGAACCTTGATCCACTTTCTCCTCTTAGTCGGTCTCATGTCCGTTTAACCCGCAGCCCGGCCAGAAGGACCCACGTGGTACAGGCCGTGTCTCGGTCCCCTGCACACCTGACACAAGGGTTCACTCCACACGAGGCACGGACCTAACGCTGAGATGGAAACCACGAAACTTTCAGAACAAACATAGGAGGAAAATTCTGCAACGTAGGGTTAAAATGTTTTGATTGATCACAAAAAGCATCATCCATAAAAGAGCAGATACATCGGAGTTCATCAAAATTCAAAACTTTTGCTCCAGAAAACACATTGTTTGAGGAAATGAAAAGACAAGGCACCGTCTGATAGAAAAATACGTGCAAAGGACACGTCCAGTGAAGGAGCTTTATCAAGACTTTATAAAACAAGGCTCAAAACTCAACAGAAAGAAGACAAGCAAATCAATAAAAATGACCAGCAACGGCCGGCCCAGTGGCGGTTAAGTTCACACATTCCTCTTTGACGGCCTTGGCCTGGGGTTCGCAGGTTCGGATCCTGAGTGTGGACGCGGCACCGCTTGTGAAGCCATGCTGTGGCAGGCGTCCCACATATAAACTGGAGGAAGGTGGGCACCGATGGTAGCTCAGGGCCAGTCTTCCTCAACAAGAAAAAAAAAAAAAGACCAGCAAAAGATTGCAACACACTCCTCACGAAAGCATACATATGGATCCAAAGATGCTCAGCATCAGAGAAACGGGATTAAAACCACAGCAAACACCACTTCCTGACTATCACAACGGCTAAAACCAACAAGGCTGACGAGCACAGGAGCGTGTGAGGCCTCTGGACTCTCCCACCGCAGACGGGAGCGTGAAACAGTGTGACCAGGGTGGACGACAGCTTGGGGGTCTCGCAAAAAGCACACGTTCCAGACTCCAGCCACTCGCTGCTGGTCCCGACCCAGGAGAAACGAAGGCCCATTTCCGGGCAAAGGCTTGTGCACAGAAGTCCCTACAGCGGCTCCACCTGGGCGCCGAGCAGGAAAACCTGGGCCTACGCGACGGAGGGAGACGCCCGCACGGACGCAGCCTCAGGACACACGTCTCACGGAGGCGGCACTGCTCCCGCCCGAGTCGCCCAGACCCGCCTCCCCTGCGACATCAGAACTGCTCAGCCAGGAAGCTGCAGCCCCCCGCCCGCCGGGCCGCGCACCCCCAAGCCCACTTACAGGGGCCCAACCGTGTTCAAGGCCCAAATCAGCAATTCCGCCACATTCTGGGGGCTTCTCCAGGGCAGCGACACCGACCACACTGAGGCTGCTGTGTATTTCCACTGTGAGATGCACGAGGGGGGACCATGAAGCAGTGAGCTCGCTGCACCGCGGTCACGTCCCCACAGACACACGTAAGGCCGACGAACAGAGGGAGGAAATCAGTTACAAAACACCCGTCGGACCCCATTCCAGGCAGGCGGTCCACACACAATGTGCAGTAAACACAGAGCTGCACACTGACTGGCAGCATATTCGGGACACATTAAGCTAAACATTTTACAAAGCAACACAGACAACACGATACGACACATACAGTAACATGGTGCGGTGCGTACACCCGTCCCAGGCCGACGCGCCGCGCATCTGTCCTCAGTTTCCTCCTCTCCCCCCAGATCTTCCCGTGGCCTCATCGTCACAAAGGGTGTGGACCACCCGAGCTCACCAACTCGTGAAGTCAGCATCCTAAGTTTGAATTCAGTCTCGTCCCGTCCACAGGCAAATGGCACCAGGATGGTCCACGTCTTTCGGCGGCAACGCTGAGTCAAGATCCCAAGATGTCACCGATTGTCCTCAAGGCTAACAATCTACGTCTCAATCCCCATTTCTACTTCTGCACAGTGTGATCCCATTTGTCAGGCCGTGTAGACGACAGATCCCGCCAGTAACGCACCGTCTCAAGGTCGCTTTCATCCCTTACACACATCCCTCGATGCTACTGGGTTTCCAAGGCCGCTTGGGGCTCCGTTCTGTCTTTCCAGTCGTGTGGCGTCTCCCTCATCCTCTATTACACGATGTGATGTAACCTCACCTCCCGAAACCTCAGAAAGGCCATGGCCTCCTGCAGACACTTAGAAAAGAACATTTCAACGAACCGACAATGGTTCTCCCGTGAAAACCAGAACCTCCGTGGAGGCTGGAATTCTGTGACCCCTTCAGCACCGGGCACTCCGCATGCTGCCTGCAGGAGAAACTGCGACCAGTCTGAACGGGTGAGGCTCCCTGGAACCAGCCCACCCTCACCACATGCTCGACCCAGCGGGCTCTGCCATCATTTCCCAAGCCACATCCACAAGCCACATTCGGACCCCCAAGGCAGGATCTAAGACCCCGGAGGGGGACTGCACTCGGACTCACAAAGGCAGGATTGGGACCCCCGGGCCGCATTTGCATCCCCAAGGCAGGATCTGGGACCCAGGGGCTACACTCGGACTCACAAAGGCAGGATCTGGGACCCCCGGGCCGCACTCCGACTCAGAAAGGCAGGATCTGGGACTCCCGGGCTGCACTCGGATCCCCCAAGGCAGGATCTGGGACCCCGGAGGCCACACTGGGACTCAGATGGGCAGGATCTGGGAGCCCCGGGGCCGCACTCGGACTCACAAAGGCAGGATCCGAGACGCCCGGGCCGCACTCAGACCGCCAAGCAGAGTTCGCGCCCCCCGGGAACGGGGTTGGCCCCGGACAGGCCCCGACGGTGCGCGGAGGCCGGGGCGGGCGCGGGAGGCGCGGCGTGGGGGGCGGGCCGCAGTCGGGCGCGGGGCCCGGCCGCGAGCAGCATACCTGGCGCGGGGTCCGCCGTGAGCATCCCGCCGCAGCGCAGGGCGCCCCGCACGGCGTCCGGAGCCCCGCCTCCCTCCCAGAGGACCCGGGCCCGCCAATCAGGCGGCGTCGACCACGTGACGCCGGGCGGCCAATGGGGAGCCCGCAGGGGAGCCCCGAGGCCCCGCCCACTGCGGACGGGCGGACATGAAATGTGGGCCCTGCGGGCCGCCGTCCGCCCGGGGGCCTGGCTGCCCCGCGTGGTTCGCGGCCGCCCGGCTCTGCGGGCCGCGGTGCCGCTGCTGCCCTGCCCCGAGCGCGCGCTTGCCGCCTTCAGACCCGGGGACCCGGGGGGCCTGGACGGGCGAGGGGGCGGCGGCCGGGGCCCATGGGCGGATGGCCGGAGAAGCCGAGCGGGAGAGGAGGAGGAGGAGGAGCCAGAAGATGCGGACGAGGACGAGGACGAGGACGAGGAGCTGCTCAGGAGGGACCCTCTGCTGCCGGCGGGCGCCCAGCGCGTGTGCTTGGTCCACCCTGAGGTCAAGTGGGGCCCGGGGAAGCCGCAGCTGACCCGAGGTGACCGGCGGCGGGGCGAGTGAGGGGCGGAGTGAATGAGCGGCGGGGCTTCTGGGGCGGAGACTCCGGGGGGGCCACTCATAGGGCGGGGTGAATAAGGGGGCGGGGCTTCTAGGGGCGGGGTGGATGAGGGGCGGAGACTCCGAGTGGGGGTTCATAGGGCGGGGTGAATGAGGGGCGGGGCTTCTGGGGCGGAGACTCCGAGGGGCCACTCATAGGGAGGCGTGGCTGACGTGGTGGGGAGTCGGGGCGGGGCTCCGTGGGCTGCAACTCTTAGCGGGGAGACTGAGGGACTGGACGGGACCCTGAGGGCTGGAACTCACTGGGCGCGGACTGAGAGGCGGGGCTGTCGGGTGCGGGCTCCAAGGGGCGGGGCTTCTGGGGGCGGGACTCCAAAGCCTGACACCCATGGGGCGGAGACCCCCGAGGGGCGGGGCTTCGAGGGCGGGACTTAGGGCGGAGACTGTAGGGGCGCGGCCTCTGGGGCGGGGCTCCGAAGGTGACGGTCATGGGGCGGAGACCCCCCGAGGGGCGGGGCCTCGAGGGCGGGCTGAACCTGCCGTAGCCCCCCCCCCCCCCCCCCCCCCCGCTGCGCCCCTGGAGCCCTCCTGATTTGGGGCGGGGCGCGCCTTCTGCTGTGCACGCTGAGTCCTGGTCCCCGCCCTCCTCGGCTCTCCCTCCCGCCAGCCCGCAGCGCTGTCTGCCCGCCCCGTCCCCAAAGGCGCAGTGTCACCCAGGTGTAAACCCCGTGTGCCCGGTGTGGCTCCCGAGCCCCCATCTTTTCTCCACCGGCATTTTCACTTGTCGTTGAACACGAGACACAAGACCGTGCCCAGAATCGTTCCTCTCGCTCTTTACCCAAACCCCGAGGAAACTGCACAGCCTGGGCCGCCGCCCTGAGCAGCGGTGACATTCGTCACCCGTCCTTCCCCCAGGCGGGGACAACCCACCGGGACCCCCGCAGAAGCGCCCGCCCGGGCCTAAGCCTGGGGACAGGCCGAGCGGACAGTGGCCAGGAGGCCGGGCCGTCTTGGCAGGATGGTCCTGCACGGTGGAGGAGGGTGGGACCCCGAGGTGGAGGGAGCCACACACAGGCGGCTAGGGGCCCTATGCAGAGAGGGGTCCTCGGGGGAGCATGTCTGGGGGCGCCCGGGACCACTCCCAGGGGGCCGAGAGCCGGGTCACTCCTGTTCGAGTAGGCCGTGTAAGGACTTGGCTTCCACAAGCACACTGGGTTTTGAGCAGGACAGTGACCAGATCGGATGGGCTTCTTTTTATTCTTTTCCTCGTCTCCTTTCTGTTAGAGCTTTATTGAGCTGTGGTTCACATGGCATCAAGTTACCCATTCTGAAGGGTGCACAGTGCTGTGCAGCCACCACCCCTACCTAGTTCCGGAGCGTTTTCCACGCTCCAGGAGACCCTGTGCCCTCAATGGCAGTCCCTCCCCACCGCTCCCCCACCCCGCCCCTGGCAGCCCCTGATCGCTTTCTGTCCCTGTGAATCTGCTGGACATTTCACCCAAGTGCAAGCTGGCAATATGTGGTCTTTGTGTCCGGCTTCCATCCCTGAGCATCACGTTTTGGAGGTTCATCCACGTTGTATTGTGTGTCACTGCTTCCTTCTTTTTTTTCTTGCAGACTTTTTTAAGAGCAGTTTTAGTTTCAGAGCAAAATTGAGGGGAAGGTAGACATTTCCCATATCCCTTCTGCCCCACACTCTGACAGCCTCTCCCGTTATCAGTGTTCTCCACTAGATGGTACATTTGTCACAACTGCTGCACCTGCGTTGACACATCATTGTCGCCCAAACTCTGTGGTCTCCCTTAGGGTTCACTCTTGGTGTTGTACGTTCTGCAGGTTTGGACAAATGTGTAACACATGCATCCACTGTCACTGTACCATACAGAGTACTTTCAGTGCCCTAAAAATCCTCCGTGCTCCTATTCATCCTTCCCCGACCCCTGGCAGCCGTGGATCTTTGCTGTCCCCGCAGCTTTGCCGTTTTCCAGAATGTCACAGAGTTACAGCCATATGCTGTGTCGCCTTGTCAGACTGGCTTCTTCCACTTAGTAACATGCATTTAAGTTCCTCCACGTCTTTTCATGGTTCACAGCTCTTTTCTTTTTAGTGCTGATAACATTCCGTTGTCTGGCGGCACCGCAGTTTATCCACTCCCCACTGAAGGACACCTTGGATGCTTCCGAGCTGCTGTAAGCATCCCCCTGCAGGTTTTTGTGTGGACAGAAGGTTTCAGTTCATTCGGGTAAATACCAGCTGCTCGTATGCTGAGAGTGGGTTTAGTTTTGTAAGAAGATGTCCAGCTGCCTTCCCGAGCGGCTGCACCGTTCTGCGTGCCCACCAGCCACGAATGAGGGTTCTTGTGGCTCCACCTCCTCGTCAACATCTGGTGTCGTCAGTGTCCTGCATTTCGGCCATTCTCATAGGCGTGCGGTGGAATCTCGTTGTTTTCGTTTGCGTTTCCCTGATGACTATGATGTGCGGCATCTTTTATATGCTTATTTGCCACCTGTATGTCTTTGGTGAGGTGCTTGTCTGAGTCTTTGGCCCATTTTTTAATCCAGTTGTTTTCTTATTGTTGAGTTTTCAGAGTTCTTTGTATGTTTGGGATGACAGTCCTTTCCCAGATGCGTCTGCAGATATCTTCTCCCAGTCTGAGGGCTGACCTCCCACTCTCTTGGCAGCATCTTCTGCAGACAGAAGCATTTAGTTTTTGCTGCTGCCGTGTCCTCGAGCTCACAGATCCTTCCTCAGCCCCGTCAAAGCCACGCTCCATTTCTGCTGCAGTGTGTTCAACGTCTAGCTTTTCTCCTGGTTCTTTCCTAGGATTTCCATCTCTCTGCTCCCATATCCCGTCTGTTCTTCCACGCTGCCTACTTTATCCATCAGAGCCCTTAGCATGTTAACCACAGTTGTTCTAAATTCCCAGGCCGATGATTCCGACATCCCCGCCACGTCCGAGTCTGGTTCTGACGCTTGCTCTGCGTGCACGCTGTGTTTTTTTGTCTATTTGTAGGCACAGTAATTTTTTCTGGATGCCGGGCGTGAGGTACCAGTAGAAGGAACTGTGGTGACGAGGCCTCGTGCTGTGGAGGTCGGGGAGGGAAGCGCCCTGTCGTGCTGTGGGAGGTCTCGGCCTTGCAGTGACCTGAGCCGCTGGACTGGGAACTTCGCAAGCGCATCTCAGTTTTCATTTTCCAAATAGTGGATAACCGGGGGTGACAGGGTGGGGCCCCGTGTGGCGTTTGACGAGCCTTCGGGGCAGGTGGCTGTGGGAGGGGCCCAAAGGAGCAGGGAGGCTTCGCAGAGACCCAGCGGGGAGCTGGGGACGGGCCGGGCAGGTCGGGAAAGACAGCAGGGTTTGTCGATGGGCCGTGTGTGGAGATGAACGAGGGAAGTCAGGGATGAGCCCAAGGGCCCATCCGAGCGACCACGAGGGCGGACGTGGGGAAGACCCACGGGACCCATCAGGACTCAAACTCCAGAAGATTGTGCCTCCCCTCAGCCCAGACGAGGGCAGACCCTGTCTCCCCATGGCACAGAGGCTGGAGGACTCGCCCCCCAGCACAGGGGATGGGGGATCCCAATGTCCAAGGTCTAGAGGATGGGGACCAGGGGTTGGCGCTGTCTTTCCTGGGCCGGGCCGGCACCGACAGCCACTGGGGCCACCGACTCCTCACCTCGGGGGCTCCCAGCTGCCCTGCAGGGAGTGTGGGGGTCCCTGGGCCCTGAGGGGCCACCTCACAGCAGATGCCGTGGAGCCAGTCACAGGGGTCCTCACTGAGCAGACGAGTCACTGATTCCAACAGAGGGGTGCAGGCTTGCATTCCCACTTGGCTTTGGCTCCTCGTCACCCTGCTGCCCTGTCCCCTCTGCCCCCCGCCTGCCAGTCGTGCCCAGGAGAAGAGAGTCATGTGCTGACTGCAGTGCTTTCTGAGGGGACCTGCACGCTGGGCCGAGGAAGCCATCGGGGCCTGGGGAGCAGACCCAGGAGTGCTGGGTGGGGCTGGGGAGGGACGCGGCCCTCACACGGTCCCGTCTCTCCCCACAGCCGAGTGGCAGGTGGCGGAGGCAAGGGCGCTGGTGCACACACTGGACAACTGGTCGGTGGTGGAGACGATGGTGGTGCCCACCAGGACGCCCGACAAGAAGCTCGTGTTCGGCAAAGGGAACCTGGAGCAGCTGACGGGTGGGCCCCACGCACGTGCCCCGGGCCCCCTGTCCCCTCTTCTCCCCGGGGATCGCAGCCACGGCGGGGTGCTGTCAGGGCCGGGTGCAGGCGGCCTCACGGGAACTCGGGAAAAGCTGCCACTGGGATCAGAACGTCAGGGAGACCCTGAGGGTGCTGTCCACACAGTTTAGGGTGGGAGCCACCCTGCCGCCCCCAGCCCCAACCTCCCCTCTCTAGGCTGCTCGCCAGCCGCTCAGTGCCCTGCCGTGAACCCTGACCTCTGGACCCTGACCATCCCCACCCCAAACTGCCCTCGGCTCACAGTTCTGAGCAGCGAGTCCTGCAGATGGCCCGTCTAGGTTCCCCCGGGCGTAGACGCGCTCAGTCCCCCCGGGTGGGTGTCCTCCCCTCTGTGTGACAGAGACCCACGCCCCTGAAGACAGACCCCATCGACCCCTCAGCCGCCTCCCGACATCCCACATACGATGCTCTGAGTCCGGGATGTCCCGTGAGCACAGCCAGCGCGTGCAGCCCCGTCCCGCAACAGACGTGCTGGGGTCACAGACCTGTGACGAGACCATCTCTTCCCCTCAGAGAGAATCAGGGGGTCGCCCGAGGTCACCGCCGTCTTCCTCAACGTGGAGAGGATGAGCGCGCCCACCCAGGTACCCGGGCTCCTGGGGGGCCAGGCGGGCGGGTCAACATCCCACCAGGAGGGACATGAGGACACAGGACCACGTCCGCCCAGCCTGGGGTCCTGTCGCAGACCCCCTGCCCACTCACTGGCTCACTCTCCTTTTCCAGAAGGAACTGGAAGCCGCCTGGGGTGTGCCGGTGTTTGACCGGTTCACGGTGGTTCTGCACATTTTCCGCTGCAACGCGCGGACACGGGAGGCCCGGCTGCAGGTGGCGCTGGCCGAGCTCCCCGTCCTCAGGTAGGCGGCCGACCACGGGGCCTCCACAGATGTGGACCCCTTCTCATTTCCACATTTGATGCTGCCCGGGGGGTAAGGACGGAAGGGCACCGAGCACATCCCCCACGAGGACCTGCGCCCCGGGGGGGACCCTCCGTCCCCGGCCATGAAGCCCCGTGGAGGGGGGACCCCGGCACGGCCACTGTTCTCGCCCTCAGTTCTGTCGTGTCGCCCCTGCCCTGCCCCCACGACAGGCCTGTACGTCCACTGAGCCGCCCCGTTTCCCTGTCAGGTCCAGCCTAAGACGTGACGTTGCCCGTCTGGACGGCCCGGGCCGGGGCTCTCGCTACATCATGGGCTCAGGTAACGCGTCCCGGGTCGTTCTCTGCGCGCTCAGGGGAGGGGGGTGGTGACGGCAGCCGCCCCCAGGAAGGGACGACGTCTGAGATCCTGATGGGGCGAGGGCTGCGCGTGGGCCTCACCTGTGCTCACATTCAAGCCAACTAGGGATTGAGATGTTGTCCCAGGGCGGCCGAGACAAAGGACCACACACCCAGGGCGTAAACCCCAGGGGTCCATCCTCCCCAGTCACAGGGCCGCGCTCCCTCCGGAGGCTCCAGGGGAGGGTCCCTCCTGCCTCTTCCAGCGTCCGGGGCTCCAGGGTCCCTGGGCTGGTGGCCGCCTCCCTCCCGTCTCTGCCTCCGTCCTCACGGGGCTGCTCCTCTGTGTCTGCGTCTCCTCTTCTGTCTCTGATGAGGATGCTGTCCTTGGATTCAGGGCCGCCTCCTCCAGGAAGCCCTCCTCTCCATCCTTGATTCAGGGCCGCCCCCTCCAGGAAGCCCTCCTCTCCATCCTTGATTCAGGGCCGCCTCCTCCAGGAAGCCCTCCTCTCCATCCTTGATTCAGGGCCGCCTCCTCCAGGAAGCCCTCCTCTCCATCCTTGATTCAGGGCCGCCTCCTCCAGGAAGCCTTCCTCTCCATCCTTCCCTTCATCACACCTGCAAAGACCCTGTTTTCAATTAGGCCCCATTCCCCGGTCCTGGGGTCAGGACGTGGTGTGTCCTGGGGCCCCTCTCAGGCCCCTGTGGGCATCGTGGGGTCCTCCTTCGCAGGCTGTCCCCTCGGGCTCTCACTTCCTCCCGTTTTGGGGGAGCCAGGTGACCTCAGAGGGCAGAAGTCAGAGGGGAGGCTGCCGTCCCCAGGGCTGACCCGTCCCCCAGAGCAGGAAGGTGTCGGGGTGGGAGCAGCCGGGAGGGTCCCAGTGGCCAGAGCGCGTCCCCGTGCCCCGTCAGTGGCACCTTTGCTCTCGCGTCGTCGTCCCGGTTCTGCTTGCTGACCCGCCCATTTGGTGCTTTTAGGGGAGTCCTTCGTGCAGGTGCAGCAGCGTCTCCTGAAGGAGAAGGAGATGAAGATTCGCAGGGCCCTGGAGCGACTCCGGAGGAAGAGACAGCTGCTGGGGAGGCAGCGCCGGCGGCGGGAGTTCCCGGTCGTCTCGTTGGTGGGCTACACCAACTGCGGTGAGCGCGGGTCCGGGTGGGAAGCGGGGCCCCTCTCGCCGTGCTGGGCGGCGGGATTTTGGGGGAATCTGCTTGCAAACACAGCAACCTGCAGAGTTCACCAGGAGATGGCGATAGTGAGAGCGCGCCCAGTGTGACCACACGTCCGGGCATCCGGGGGCCCACGGCACCCCGGCCAGTTGCTGGTGTTTGTTGAGTGCCAGATAGGGGGCGGGATCTGTGTCTCTCATGGACGTTTCCAAACTCTGAGCAATAGGAAAGATTCCACGATTTGAGTCCATTCACGGTAGACTCGCTCTTTGAAGAATAAAAGCAGGTTTTATTGCGTGGCCGTTCACGTCCGCTCTAAGGTTTCTCCGAATGTTACGTGGAGTCCACGCAGGAGACAGAACCTGGGGTTCCTTGTAGCGTCACAAAGCCCCCGAGTCTCAGCCGCCCAGGGAGAAATGAAAGCACCCCCAGTTCATGTCCTGTCTACACCACCCCCTCCCGTCTACACCATCAGTCTCCGCCTACACAGATCCCCAGCCCTCTTACACACACAGGGTACACACCCTGACGCCACTGTCGCTCTTCACCTACGCATCACACGCCCCCAGCCTCCACACCATCGGGCCGGCCCGCGTCCAGCAGCGGACGTGGGGACAGTGAGGGGCCACTCATGCACTGCGTCCCTTGTGACCCGACTTCCAGGAAAAACCACGTTGGTCAAGGCGCTGACGGGTGACGCCGACATCCAGCCCCGGGATCAGCTGTTCGCCACGCTGGATGTCACGGCCCACGCGGGCTCCCTGCCCTCCCGCATGACCGTCATCTACATGGACACCATCGGCTTCCTCTCCCAGCTGCCCCACGGCCTGATCGAGTCCTTCTCCGCCACCCTGGAGGACGTGGCCCATTCGGTGAGTGTGAGGTGGTCTCGGGACAGTGACCTCGACTGTCAGCACAAGGAGGGCCCAGGGCCCCCCAGACACTGTGTAACCGGGGACCAAGTTCCCTCATCACCAACTAACGCCCGTCCTGCTCCCCTCCAAGAGGACATAACGGGCCAGTGGCCCCCAGCTGTCCGACCGCCTGGCCCGTCTGGTCCCCAGGACCTGGTCGTGCACGTGAGGGACGTGAGCCACCCCGAGACGGAGCTGCAGAAAGCGAGCGTCCTGTCCACACTGCGCGGCCTGCGGCTGCCCGCGGCCCTGCTGGACTCGGTGCTGGAGGTGCACAACAAGGCGGACCTGGTGCCCGGGTGAGTGGCGCCCGCCCCGGCCCGGAGCGTCTCCTCCGGGTGCCGCGGTGCCGGCGCAGGGGGCGTCCTCCTCGGGGCGGCTCCGTCTCCTGCCCCGCTGCTGCCGGTCCTGCCACCAGAGGGACACGTGCGGAGGGTCTGAACCCCGTCACCCCCGCTCCCGGTGTCACCCAGCCGCACGCACACATGCACGCACGCACGCACGCACCCCGTCCTCTCCGGGGGGCCGGAAGCGCTCACACTGGGCCCGGGGCGGGGCCTGTGGGGACCCTCGCTCGGTGGCCCCGGCTGAGCGGGTGTTCCCCCCCCAGGTACAGCCCCACGGGGCCGCACGTGGCCGTGTCCGCGCTCCTGGGACACGGGCTGGAGGAGCTGAAGGCGCGGCTGGAGGAGGCGGTGCTGAGAGCCACCGGGAGACGCGTCCTCACGCTCCGCGTGCGCCTGGCGGGGCCGCAGCTCAGGTGCGGGGAGCCGGGGAGCGGGGGCGGGGGCGGGGAGCGGGGCGCGGGCGGGGGCGGGGAGCGGGGAGCGGGCGGGGAGCGGGAGCGGGGCGCGGGCGGGGGCGGGAGCGGGGCGCGGGCGGGGGCGCGGAGGCAGCGGGTGGACGTTCCGGGCCCCGGGGCGCGTCCCCACGACGGTCGGGAGGTCGGCGTGAGCCTGGGGTGCGCCTCCCGGGTGCGGGCACCTGGAACGCGCTGTGGGGGCCCCGCCGGCCTGAGTGACCCCCCCCCCCCAGCTGGCTGCACGAGGAGGCGGCGGTGCAGGACGTGCACGTGATCCCCGAGGCCGGCGCCGCCGACGTGACGGTCATCATGAGCCACTCGGCCTACGGCAGGTTCAGGAAGCTCTTCCCACAGTGACCGCGCGGGGTGGCGGCGTCTCAGCCTCGGCCTGCGGCGCCCCTGGGGGCCCCCTCCTCCCCGGCCTGCAGCGCGCGCCCTTGGGCCCCCTCCTCCCCGGCCTGCAGCGCGCGCCCTTGGGCCCCCTCCTCCCCGGCCTGCAGCGCCCCTGGGGGCCCCCTCCACCCCACCCACTCCCCCCACCCCACCCCGCGCAGGGCTGGTGGCCGCGGGCTCGGCGCTTCGCGGGCCGTGATGAGGGCGCGTGTGGACGGACTGCCCTTCCAGGATGTTCCGGCCGCACGATGTTAAAAGCTGTGTTACTGGGTTTGTAAGCCGCCCGTCTGGTTCTTCCACGCGCTGACGCCCAGCAGACGCTTCTGCCGCAGGGCAGTGAGATTCGCCATCTGCCAGGTCTCGCTTTCCCCCAAGGTCATGTCGTGGAAATAATTAAAAATAAAGCGTCCCACCAACCCACACACCTGCCTCTCCAAGGCAGACAAGAAAACACGTTTTATCACGAACAGGCAGGAAAGCAGGATGTGAGGGGCGGTCACAGGCAGCCACTGGGAGATGCAGAGACGGGAGGAACCTCATTGTCTACAGGGCCGAGCGGGCAGGGGCGACCATCACACACACGTTAGTTCTTATCCAGAAGAAAAGCAAAGCTTCTCCCGTGTTTGCAACAAGCAGGATGTTAACTCGTGCAGCAAAATTCCCACAGAGACAGGAGGCAGGACCCCCTCCCCCATCTCCTGGGGCCCCAAGAGGGACATTCCTGGGATGCCAAACCCGCAGGACGTCCTTCGACTTTTAAAGAGATTTGCATCGGTTTCAAGGAGACCTGAGAGCCCACAATTGTAGGTTTTCTAAAGAATGCTAATGGGGGTGGGGGGGGGGGTGTCTGTGTCCCTTTTGGCCCCATGGAAAAATTTTAATTAATTTTTTTCCTTAGATTTGTATTCGCCCTTAGAAGGGTGAGTGTTTTCTGAGCTGTTGCCAAACTTCAGCATCAGGAATGATTGAAAAGAATGTCGACCACTTTCCTTCCGAGCATCACAGGAAGGGGGTGTGTGCACTTTCCTCAGGACGGGAGAAAACTTTCTCTGTTTATACGACCCTGGTACAGACGCCCAGGGCCCCTCACTCCCTCACTGCTGCTCCCTCAGTGCCTGTGCCTCCCAAGCTTCCCTACCTGGCGTCTAACCCTGCCGTATGTGGAGAGGGAGTTTGGGTAGACGGTAGAATAATGTCCCCAAAGACGTCCACGTCCTGATCCCCGTGTGGGAGACAGAATAACGTCCCCAAAGACGTCCACGTCCTCGTCCCCAGACCCTGTAACGGCAGAAGGAGTCTTCCAATCTGATCAGTTCCAGATGCTGAGCTGGGAGGTGATCCTGAGGGTCCGGGTGGCCCCCGTCCTCACAGGCTCCTCATCAGGGGGAGGCAGTGGGGTCCGACGGCAGAGGTGTCACGAGAGGAAGCCCGAGGTGGCTCCGCGCTGGCTGTGCACACGGAGGTCGGGGCCGTGGTGGCCCCGGAGCCGGAAAGGACAAGCACAGATCCTGCCCTGCTGCCTCCGGGAGCACCGCCCTGCCGACGCCTGGACTGCAGCCCGGGGACAGCCGCGTGCCACTTGCGACCTGCAGACCTGGGGGAGGACAGTGTGGTCTGAGGCCACTGCTGTGGCGTCTGGTGGCAGCCCCGGGACCCCCACGCGCAGAGCTGACAGGATGAGGGCCCGACTTCCCATTCCCCCCAGAGGCCTGAGCGCCTGGCTGCGCTGAGCGGGATGGGACGCGGGTCCTGCAGCCCCGTCTGCCCCGCCAGCTGGAGGGGGACCGGGGTGGCCCCCTGGGCGCAGCACCGCCGCCTCCTCCAGGAGGGGTGACCCGGCCAGGATGCCCGCAGCCCCGGGACTGGTTCCCGCGGGCCGACCCCGAGGGGCTTTGGAGAGACCCCAGGGGGCGGCGCAGTGTCCTCGTGCCCCGGGGTCCAGCCTGTCCGCTCGCTGTCCGGGCGGCCCTGGTATGAGCCCCACAGGCTCCCTGGGCCCCCCAGCCGTCCTCTCGGGGGGACCCCTGTGCCGGGCCGCCCCAACCCCCACCCAGGTCCGGCCCCCAAGCTCCGCATCCGGGGGCACAGGAACCTGCAGAGGGTGGTCCCGGCCTCTCCGCCAGGAGCCCCGGATGCCCGGCGTCCCCTCCTCCTCCCGGAGGACCCCAGGAGGGGGGCAAAGCCGCAGCCACAGCGGGCGACTGAGGGTCCAGACCCGCAAGCGGGGCGCAGGCCAAGCAGGGCCTCCCCGAGGAGGACGAGGCAGGGATGGGGGGGTGGGGGCGGGGTCTCCTGGACCCGGGAGAGGGGTCAAGGTTCCGGTGCAGCTGGAGCTGGTTCGAGACCGCCCGCACCCACTTGCCCCGCACCGGACTCTGCGAGACCCTCTTTCTACACCGGGGCCTCTCCCCTCCCCCACCTGGGCCCGCGGCGCCCGGAGGAGCCGGGGCCTGAGCACAGATGTGTGTGTGGGGGGGGGGGGGGGAGCCGCGGGAGGACGCAGGGGGTCTGGGCGGGAAGGTGCTGGGCGGCCCCACCGCGCGTCCGACGTGGGATGGTCCAGAGACGGCAGAGGGCGAGCGCGCGCAGCACCGTGCTGACCAGCGTTCACTCAACAAACGTTGGTTCGGCGCTTGCCCGGCCGCGCTGGCTGAAACGCTCAGGCGGGGGTCTGAGCCCTTCCCGCGGCCGGGGGTCCGAGCCCTTCCCGCGGGCGGGGTCCGAGTTCTTCCCGCGGGCGGGGTTCCGAGCTCTTCCCGCGGGCGGGGTCCGAGCCCTTCCCGCGGGCGGGGTCCGAGTTCTTCCCGCGGCCGGGGTCCGAGCCCTTCCCGCGGGCGGGGGTCCGAGCTCGCAGCCACCAGGCCGCCCCGCCAGCAGGATCCCTGGGGCGGAACGCGTCCCGCGAGTACGGAAGTCTCCAAAACTAATCTCTAAAACTAAAAGTCTTTGCTTCATGTCCCCACGGACAGACGGGCCCAAAATAGCACAAAACTCCAAACTCTGATCCCGTCCTTGTTTCCAGACACAAACGGAGGGGGGAAGAGGCACAACTCGGCTGTTTGTAAAAACTCTCAGTGACCAGAAAAGAGTGCGCCGTCGAGTCCACATCTCTGCGGATTATCGAGATGCCCCCAGAACGCCCGGTCGTTTAACGGGAACAAAAATCCGTAAACTGATCTGACTTTGCTGTGTTTTCATTTTTCTGCAGAATTGACTCCTTGAATCGTTCCTGACGGGGCTGCGAGACGATCAGGGAAAGGATTTACAGGGAAACGATCGCCACGATGTGACCCTCAGTATCAAACACATTCCTCCGTCTGACTCAACCCCACGAGCACCAAGCCCGGTGGGTCGATGCCGACCCCGCAGAGTCCGGGTCTGAGCAGCTGGCAGGACGTCCCCCAAGTCTCTCTCTCTGGATCCCAGGCGCCCTCCTTCAGTACCAGCATCCTGAGGCCAAAAGCACACGTGGATTTTCTTTTAGAAAATGGCTAATTGGGTCCCAAAGGGAACACCCTCCAACGTGGATCACGTAGTCATTTTGGTTCAAATTCATTTTCAAAACCTGAAAAAACCCTAATGCCCAGGGCCCCTCCGTTATAGGAGGAATGTTCCGGAACTCAAGCCAGACAAGAGTCCAGGGTGTCCTCTCAGGAGGGAAGTGAGATAGGGAGGGTGGTTGGGGCCCATCGTTCGGCCGACAACTTGTGCTGCCAGATCTGTGAGGCCACGTGCCCGAGAGCAGGTATTTGTGGGACCGGAGTTTGAGACCGCGGGGCCAGCTGGCATCTGAGAGGCGAGACCCCAGCAAGTGGCTTTCATCCCTGGGAATCCGCTCACCCTGGGAGGGGCCGTCTCTCAGGCCTGCGAGGCCCCAACACCAGAGAGTCAAGAACACGGAAAATAAGAAATACAGTGAATGTCATCATGGCTGGGACCACGGGATGCCCCCAGACAGAAAGTCCCCGAAACTGAGAACGGGGGAGCCGGGAAACCGACTGCACTCCATGGTCGCTGGAGAAAGGGGATGACTATGGTGTGGCAGAGGCCCACGCCAGATGAGGAACAGACGCTGGGTCTCAGGGGCGCGTGAGTGACAGGCGGCCTCCCACCAGGGTCTGGAGGTGGGCCGGGCCTTCCCCAAGGTAGGGCTGGTGGAGCAGCTGAAACAGGGCACAGGCGGCGCCACAGGGCTCCAAATGGGCCCTCGAAGCTGCCGGGACCTCGTTCTGCTGCTTGCAAAGCCCCAGGGGAGGGCGCCTCGGAGCCTCTCGTGGGGGCCCAGCCAGACTGGACCTGGGAGAACTGACCCCAAATCCCAGTCGTTCCTCCCTGAGGACGGCCGCGTGGTCAGCTCCAATCATCAGCATGTTCATGGAATCCACCCCAAATACAGGCCGAAGGACAGTGAGGCCAGGCGCCACCCGTGGGGACGCCCTGAGTCAGGAGGAGGTTGAGGGACTGGCCCCGGCTGCCCAGACTCCACTCGCCTCCCCGTGTGCAGCCCAAACGGACGTGGAAAGGAGAATGAAGGGCGAATCTTGGTGGCACACGCTTGACGAGCTGGGGGAAGGACACGGTCAGCACGGGAGCAGCTTCTCGTTGAGCCGGATGACGTCGCTGATGAAGCTGTCCGCGCCCACAAAGTCGCCCGCGATGACGTTGGTGCAGCGCGCACCCGGCCCGGGGCTCTGCTCGCGGACCCAGGCGGTCAGGTAGGCCAGGTGCGGGAGCGTCATCTTCCTGAGGGACCCGGCTGGGTGCACAAGGACGTACTCCAGGTTCTCCGTCAGGTTGATGCCCGCCACGAACAGCCCGCCTGAAACAGGACAGGGAGAGAGGGGTCCCCGGTGCTGCGGGCGTCCCGGCCACACCGTGCACCACCGCTCCCTCCCTGTTCTCGTGCTCAGAGCTTCAATCCACACGGACATGAGGGTTCTGACAGCACAGCTCAACTAAGGGGTCAAGTTCACTGAACTTCTCCTCTTACAGAGGATGGCGGGAGGAATAACATCCCTGAAGACGTCCACGCCTTCCTCCCCAGAACCTGTGAACATGTGACTCTATGTGGCAAAGGGGACTTTGAGATGTCATCCCGTTCAGGATGCTGAGATGGGAGACTCCGTCACAAGCCGCCTGCTCCTCGGGCTGCCTTCCCTGAGGACACAAATCTCATGCTACGGAAATGCGGCTTCGTGGGAACTGGGGCCAAAAGCACCGCCGAGCGTCTGAGCATCACCCGCGGGTTATTCATGGCGTGTTTGCAGAAAAGGGCCGATTTCCTTACAAAAGCTCACAAACCCTGAGACCAGGGAGGAGAACCCGCAGCAAAGGGCCGGGCGGTGGCATCCTCAGACGGACACAGGGGCCCCGCGAATCCACGCGGCCGTCACGCGGAGCTGAGGCAGGACCCGGCGGGGGTCTGAGCCTGCACTGCCCAGACTCCACCCAGTGTGTGTGCACGTGGAGGCGTGTGTGTGGACACGTGTGCGCATGTGTGCAGTGTACATGTATCTCAATCATGTGTTGGCACTCATGCATATGTGCCAGGCGTGTGCGTGTACACATCCAATATTACACACGTGTGCACCCGTGTTTGTATGAAAGCAGCCTGGTGCCCACAGCACACGAGGACGTTGCCCCACCTGGGCGGCCGCAGCTCTTCATGTGCTCCAGGTAGCGCACCAGCTCCGTGGGCTTCGCCTGGTCGGCCCACCAGTAGGGGAGCCCCGGCCACAGCTCGCGGTGCCGGCTCAGCGTGCGCTCGTCCTCGTACGACAGGAGGACCTGCTGGCCCCGCGCCCACAGCTGACGCAGCGTCGGCACCTCCTGAGGGGGAGATAGGGGCGTGTGTGAGAGACAGAGACGGGGAGACGCTGGGCGTCTGTAGAGACAGAGACGGGAGACGCCGGGCGTCTGTAGAGACAGAGACGGGGAGACGCCGGGCGTCTGCAGAGACAGAGACGGGAGACGCCGGGCGTCTGCAGAGACAGAGACGGGGAGACGCCGGGCGTCTGTAGAGACAGAGACGGGGAGACGCGGGGCGTCTGTAGAGACAGAGACGGGAGACGCCGGGCGTCTGTAGAGACAGAGACGGGGAGACGCCGGGCGTCTGTAGAGACAGAGACGGGAGACGCCGGGCGTCTGTAGAGACAGAGACGGGAGACGCCGGGCGTCTGTAGAGACAGAGACGGGAGACGCTGGGCGTCTGTAAGGGGACCCAGTGATGACCCGCCGTCCCGGTCAGGTCAGGCTGCGGCCCCGGCTCACCCCTCGCGGACACAGCATGTGCCCGAAGATGTTCCTGACGCAGGCGACCAGGTACTCGTGCAGCTCCTCCGTCAGCCCCTCGAAGCCCCTGCAGGCCAGGATGACCACCTCGCGCGGGTGTCTCTCCAGCCACTCCGAGATCTCGGTGAGCGTGTCCTGGGGGGAGGGCGCGTCAGGGCCCGGGGACAAGGACGCTCCCGCGGGCGTCCCTGCGCAAACTCCGACAGATGGCCCGTCCCGGACAAGCAAACACACAAAGCTTGGGGAACGCAGCCGCGCCGCCTGCCCTCGCTCCGGGGAGAAGCGTGCGTGCGTGCGTGCGTGCGTGCGTGTGCGTGCACTTGTGCAGGCGTGCGTGTGTGTGCGTGCTCGCTGTGGACGCGGCACTGTGTGTGCAGGGGTGAGTCTGGAGGCTCCGGGCGCGGGTGGGCAGCGGGTGACGGAGGCGTGCGCGCCCGCGGAGGCCGCTCCAGCGCCGAGGCCCGGGGGCTGCGGGGGGCGCTCGCGAGTCCGAGGCCAGACAGACGGCACAGCGCCGCCGCCAGACCCTGGAAACGCCGTCGAGCAGCCGCGAGGAGGAGACCGGGAGGCCCCATCGGGCAGGAGGCCGAGTCGGGACCCACCTCACTCGGACCCAGCGGCCCAGCGGCCAGGAGGGGCGGGGGGCGGTGCGAACCCAGCCGCGCAGGCTGGTGCGGAACTCGCGGGGACGCCCCGGCCGGCCGTACCTCCACCAGCGCCGTGGTGTAGACGAAGTGCACGAAGTGCAGGTTCCTCCGGGAGCCCTCGGGCACGTGCGCCACGCGCAGGTCCAGGTAGCGCACGCCCGCGTCCAGCTGCTCCGTGACGTCCAGCGCCTGCGGACGGACGCCCGTCAGCTCTGCCGCCACGGCCGGAGCTCCCACCCTGACTCGCACCCGCCTCGTGCGGCCGGGACGCCACCCCGGGGCCGCAGCGCTGACCCCGGGTCAGACCGAGCTGTGTGGGTGCCCCGCGGGTCGGGCAGCGCCCGTCCTCCACCGGGGAAGCCGCTCTCCGGGGACGGGGCGCTCGGTCCTCCCCATCCCTGCAGCCAACGCCCCTCAGCCCTGACCCCCCTCTCCGATGTCCCCGCGAGGGCCCGCCCCCTCCTCCCGGGGAAGCCCCTCTGGGCTCAGCAGCCCGGGCCGGCCTCCCAGCACCGAGGGACCCAGCACCGAGGGACCCAGCACCGAGGGACCCGCTCTGAGGACCCAGCTCTGAGGCACCAGCACCGAGGACCCGCTCCGAGGGACCCAGCTCTGAGGCACCAGCACCGAGGACCCGCTCCGAGGGACCCAGCTCTGAGGCACCAGCACCGAGGACCCGCTCCAAGGGACCCAGCGTTGTGAGCACCCCCCCCGGGCTGCTGTGACCTGCTCCCGTCCCGCGGGGCCTGAGGTGGCCGTTGTGACACAATTGGGAACGTGGTTCCCTGACATTCCAGCGCACGCCCTCCACCCCTGCACGTCCCACACGGGTTCCGGCCACCCCAGTGATGACACCGCAGCTGGGAGCCCAGCAATCACGCAGGACAAGCCGAGCCCGAAGGGCGGCCCCTCGGAGCCCGTGGCCCGGGCAGGGGGGAGGGGGCTGGGGTCGGCCGGGTCCCCCTTGGGCCCCGCCTTCCTTCCGGCCAGCACCTGGCTCCCTTTCCTGACACCCTGGTGCCCGTGTGTGCACGGTGACGGGACCACAGCAGTGGGTGCCCCTGCCCCGCAGCCTGGGCCACCTGAGCGACTCCGGGGGCCCTTCCTCTCCTCCTCCTCCCAGCTGCTCACGTCCCTAAACCCCGATCCGCACGAGGGAAGGGCTGAGGACGAGGGATGTGAGGCGACCCCATTCAAGGAGAGGCTTAATTCCAAACACACGGGCAGAGACGGTGCCCTCACTCCGCCTCCTGGAGCATCGAGTGGAAAAACCCTGTAGTGGATAAGTTTTTCTCCAACTTTCTCAAGCGTGTGCACATCTGAACAAGCGTCTGGACCATTCTACAGCTCAGGAATGTGTCCTCCAGGGTGGGGAGCGTCTCTGACATGCGGTCCAGGAGGGAGACGCCTGTCTCCTGGGACGAGAGGGCTTGGCTCCCAATTGTTAACCCACGTCCTTCACAAAGACGTGGGAAGTCAGTGACTGTTTCCCTTAGAACATGATGGGACGCGTGTTCTGCTTAGCTACGTGCGAGGTGGAGCTCCGTCTGCCTCTGCACTCTGCAGTGGCTGCCTGTGACACACATCACGCCTGGTCCCTTCCTTGTTCACTAGTGAACCCCGTTCTTTCTCCCTGACCTCTGTGGGGGTGGGGCTTTCTGGGCTGGAGGAGGTTTGTGTTCCATTCCATTTCTCCTTCACGGTTACAGGTGCCACCCAGCCAGGACGGCGCTGCGCGCTGCTCAGGAGCCCACTTGACATGTGCAGACCCTAACCTGGGTGACGGACCACTTGAGCACCATGGGCCGGGTGACGCACGGCAGGAGCTTGCCCAGAAGCTGCAGCAGCCAGGACTGGCTGTGGGAAATGGGGGACCTCTTGTTCAGGCAGTAGGTCATCGTGTCGTGGCTCCCTGCAGTGACACCAAGGAGACAGTCACCCACCAGCCCCTCCTGCCCCCTGTGCTCAGAGCCGCACACGGGGACGGTGCACACAGAGGGTGGGTGACGGCCGCCAAACCCACTCCCAGGACCTGTGTGGAAACAGAGTCTTTGCATGGGTGATGAAGGGAAGGATGGAGAGCAGGGCTTCCTGGAGGAGGCGGCCCTGAATCAAGGCTGGAGAGGAGGGCTTCCTGGAGGAGGCGGCCCTAAATCCAAGGATGGAGAGGAGGGCTTCCTGGAGGAGGCGGCCCTGAATCCAAGGATGGAGAGGAGGGCTTCCTGGAGGAGGCGGCCCTGAATCAAGGCTGGAGAGGAGGGCTTCCTGGAGGGGGCGGCCCTGAATCCAAGGACAGCGTCCTCCTCAGAGACAGAAGAGGAGACGCAGACGCAGAGGAGCAGCCCCGTGAGGACGGAGGCAGAGACGGGAGGGAGGCGGCCACCAGCCCAGGGACCCTGGAGCCCCGGACGCTGGAAGAGGCAGGAGGGACCCTCCCCGGGAGCCTCCGGAGTGAGCGCGGCCCTGCGACCCTCGACCCCAGACTCTGGGCTCCAGGATGGGGGAGGACGGATCCCGGGAGTTTAAGCTCCCAGCTTGTGGTCATTTGTCACAGCCGCCCCAGGACAGTCACACACCTGGGAACTCACGTTAATTGCAGAAAAATGAGGAAAGTATAGACAAGTAAAAACATTAAAATCCTCTATTGTCATTGTCATTATATGTTTTTTATGTGTTACATATTTATATATTTTAAATATGATATATATGGGTCCATTTATACATGGGGATGACCCATTTTACTTTGTTATCTATTCTTTCTCAGATACTTCAAACAGGACCGAATCACGCAGGTTTTTCTCTGCTGTTTCACTCACACATTACTCGCGTTTTGTGCAGCAGTCAGTCCGGAGCCTTCATCTGTTCTAACGCCCGTGTCCACCGCGGTGACGTGGCCGCGTGTGCACCTGACAGCATCCCGGGCGTGAGGGCTGGCGTCTCCCATGGAGGCAGCCTCGCTGTGAGCACGTGGGTGCGTGTGGTTTGCACACCCACGGAGCCCCCCTTGCAGACGGAGCCTTGAAGTAGACTGTGGGGGCGCGCGAGGAGCCCAGTGTGCAGCCCTCAGCCCTCTGCCGGCGTCCCGAGTCTCTCCCACCGGAGGGGACCCTGCGGCCGCCCCCCAGGCCCCTTGGCACCGACACTCCCAGCTTTGCTGGTCGCTCTGGACGCTGCATCACTGAGTTCATCCCATGGGCCACCCCTCGTGATGTCCCAGTCGTCAGGGTTTCTCCTCAGAATCGTCCGTCCGGCTCGGCGGCTTTCTGCTGGGGAGCACATGCCATTGGCCAATTCCTAACCCTCCCCATGTGGACACAGCAGCCCTGGCCTGTTGTGCGTGACGTGCGTGTGGATGTGGTTTTCTGGTTCCTCATGGGCTGGGTGTCCTGGGACGAGATCGGCACGTGGGGGACAGTGGGGATTGCTCTGGGAAGAGCCAGGGCGAGGGCAGAGGGAGGCGCCCGTCCCGGGGGCTCCATCCTCTGCATCCCCTCGTGGGGGCAGGTGGCCTCTGGGAAGGACGCGAGAGGAGCACCCTCAGGTGAGGCAGTGCCCCAGGAGGGACTCACCATGCAGGATCCACCGTCTGGGTGGCTGTGCAAGGGTCCTGGGGCCCCTGTAACAAAGCCCCACAAACTAGGCAGCTTCAAACAACAGAGACGTGTTACCCGTTCCAGAGGCCAGAAATCGGACACGGTCTGAAGTCTAAGTGTGGGCCCGGCAGGTTCCTTCCGGGGGGTCTGAGAGGACTGTCTCCTGTCTTCTCCAGCGTTTTGGGGGCCGCCTCCTGGGCTCGGGCCCTTCCTTCTGCACAGCCTGCAGCACAGAATCTTCCTCCTGCCTCCTCTGTGACCCTCCTGCCTCCCTCCCACGAGGACCCTCGATGCCACACTGAGCCCCAGATAATCCAAAGAGATCCCCCACCTCAAGACCCTGAAGGAACCAACTTCTGTAAAGACCCTTTTGTCATGAGACAAACGTATCCACAGCTTCCGGGGACGAGGGTGCGGGCGTCTTTGGGGCCGTGTCCTGCCTGCCGCGCGGGGACGAGGACGTGGCGACATCTTGAGGACGCTGTTCGGCTCCGTTACGGGGTTTACTGTCCTCAGCGTTTAAGTTTCTTAATGAGGGGAGACCTCAATGTCTGTTTAGGAGTCGAGTCTGCCCGCCTTTTCCTCCCCAGCTCCTGCGCTTGGGGTTTTCCTCAGAAAAGCTAGTATCTGGGCCTGTTTACCTGTCTCTTCCGACAGAACTTTGTGGTTTATGTTTCACTTAAATCTTTGAACATTCTGTGACACGTCTCCCTGTAAAACATGAGACGGCATCTCGCCTGATCCCCCCTCCACATTATTAGCCACCTGGAGCCTCTTCACCGTCGAGGGAACCCTGTGTGCGCAGACGTGAAACGCCTCCTCGTTTATAAGACGTTACATTCTCAGAGTTGTAGCCGCTTTTGAATTCAATGTTCGGATCCACCGACCTGGAGCGTCACCGACAGCGGGTCTGGACGGTGAGGGGAGCTTTACAAACGCCCCGTGTCATCTGCGTGTGAAATCTGCACGTCACCACTGAGCACATCAGAGCCCGTCCTGCTCTCCCTTCTCAGACGCTCTGACGCCGGCACCGCCTTCGTCCCGGCGGACGGGCGGGAAGGGGCCATTCTGTCGACCTGGAGGTGCATCTCTCGTTCGTTCCGTCGCATCCTCGTCCCGACTCCCAACCGGAGGCTCCGTTTTCCTTCATCTGCAGCCGGCAAATCGTCCCACTTGCCTCATGCATTTCACATTTTACTGTTTCTGTAAACGGCGGGTGTTTCCATTTCCTGTTCTGACGGGTCGACTCGGCCACGAACAGCGTCTTCTGGATTCCCACGCGTGGACGACACCTCTCAGTCTGGTCGTGCGGTCGGCGGCCTCGTCTCTGCTCTGACGCCGGCTGGGCCTTGTTCATGAACATGCCCGCGGGCGCCCAACTCCGTGCCCTCGCGACGCCCCGGTGGCCGGTGGTCCTGGTGGGAGGGACCTGGGCCCGGGAAGGACGCCCCAGCCCGGGCCTGGCAGGCAGAGACGGCGAGGTGAAGGGAGCCGGACCCCCAGGAAGAAGTGGCCGCCGGCCGGCAGGGCTGCAAGGAGGGTCCCGAGGCGCATCGAATGCTGAGCTGGGACCCCAGCCGGGCTCGCCTGCCTCTGCCTTGTCCCCGCACGCCCGGCACCTGACCCTCCACCCCACACGGGGACTCGGGCCTTCGGTGGTGAGGTGATCGGGGCGGGAGTGTCCGGGGGCAGCTGTGACGAAGGAGCGCAAACTGGGGGCTTAAACCACAGAATTCACCCTCCCCCGTCCCGGAGGCCAGAGTCTGAGATGAAGCTGCTCACGTGTGTGTGTGTGTGTGCGCGTGTTCGTGTGTACCTGCGTGTGCACACGTGTGTGGTTGGTGGAGCCCAGCCCAGCCCACAGCCAGCACCCCCCCGGCCACAGAGCCGCTCACCCGGGATGGAGAGGTGGTGCAGGGGCACGTCCCAGAGCCGCGGGCACAGCGCCGACATCCAGTCCGCGTTCACGGGGCGTGGCAGGCTCCCGCCGCCGCCAGGTGCGCTCAGCTGCCCGCCCATCGAGGAGCCCGCACGACTGACCTGCGAAACGACACAGGGTTTGCACAGCGGAAAAAAGGGGAGCCTGGAACACCCTGTAGACAGAGAGAGAGACCAGCCAAGCGTGCCAGCCCTGCACTGCGACCCCTGGGACCCCAAGCTCGCTTCCAGCCTGTGCCTCTGTTTCCCCACTTACAACGGGGACGGTGGCCCCCGACAGTATCAAAGGTCACCTGAGGGTCAGGGACACACTCACACCCCTGTGTCCGCGAGAAGCTTCCTGCGAGGGCCCTTCCCCTGAGACCTAGAGGAGACCCCGGCCCCCGTCCACCGTCAAGGCCGCATGGACCCCGTTCCCAGCCTGGCTCCAGGCCATGTACCGGACCCCAAAGCACTCGCCACGACGAAAGCCTGTCCCACAAGCCTCAGAGCAAGGGCGGCCACTGCCACGTCCTCCATCTCCACCCCAGAGCTGACCACAGCACCCCAGCCTCCAGCAGACGCTGCCTCAGGGTGCCGGAGTCCACAGGCCCTCTGTCCACCACCCAGGCCGGCCCCCCTGCCCCGCCCACACCCCTGGCACTGGTTTACTGTCTCCACAGAAACCCCTTTACCCACCTGTTCACAGGTTAACAGAGCTGGGCTGGGGAGTTGTCTTTATTGTGTAGTCCCCCCTCTACAGTAAGAGTCCCATCTACTGCCACAATCCCCCTCTACAGAAAGAGTCCACCTCTATGATCACAGTTCCCCTCTCTTATCACAGTTCCCCTCTACAGTAATAGCTCCCCTCTACTGTCACAGTTCCCCATACAGTATGTTCTCCTCTAACGTCACATTCCCCCACTACAATAGTCGTCTCTGTCTGTTATCATGGTCCCCCCTCCACAGTAACAGTCCTCCTGAATTATCAGAGTTCGCCCTCTACAGTAATAGTCCTCCATTGCCACAGTCCACCCTCTACAGCAACAGTCCTGTGTTCGCCAATGATCAGAGAAAAATGGTACCCGCCGTGGGGGCGCAGGCCCTGCCCCCGCAGCCGTCCCCCCCGACCCCCGGTGGCCAGGGCTGGGTCGCTGCCCTCCGGTCTCTGGTTTCAGGGGCCAGAGCAGGTGCGTCTCCGCACCTGAGCGCGGACCCCGAGCCGCCAGGTGGCCCCGCTCCCGGCTCAGCTCCACGGCCTTCGGCGCCTCGGCGGGGACCCTGGGCCCGCCCCGCCCCGCCCCGCCCCGCCCCCGCCCCCGCCCCCGCCCCCGCCCCCGGAGCCCGGGCTGTGGTCCCCGCGTCGTCCGCGCCCGGCGGACCGGTTTCCGCAGGACGGCTCAGGCCCAGCCCGCGCAGCCCTGGCCGGGGCCGCGGCCTCCCCTCCCCCGACCCCGACCCCCGGGCTCCCCTCCCCCGACCCCGACCCCCGGGCTCCCCTCCCCCGACCCCGACCCCGCGGGCTCCCCTCCCCCGACCCCGACCCCCGGCCTCCCCTCCCCCGACCCCGACCCCCGGGCTCCCCTCCCCCGACCCCGACCCCCGGGCTCCCCTCCCCCGACCCCGACCCCGCGGGCTCCCCTCCCCCGACCCCGACCCCGACCCCGCGGCCTCCCCTCCCCCGACCCCGACCCCCGGGCTCCCCTCCCCCGACCCCGACCCCGCGGGCTCCCCTCCCCCGACCCCCGGGCTCCCCTCCCCCGACCCCGCGGCCTCCCCTCCCCCTCCCCCGACCCCCGGGCTCCCCTCCCCCGACCCCGACGCCCGGGCTCCCCTCCCCCGACCCCGCGGCCTCCCCTCCCCCTCCCCCGACCCCCGGGCTCCCCTCCCCCGACCCCGACCCCCGGGCTCCCCTCCCCCTCCCCCGACCCCCGGGCTCCCCTCCCCCGACCCCCGGGCTCCCCTCCCCGTCCCCCGACCCCGCGGCCTCCCCTCCCCCGACCCCGACCCCGCGGCCTCCCCTCCCCCGACCCCGACCCCGCGGCCTCCCCTCCCCCTCCCCCGACCTCCCCTCCCCCTCCCCCGACCCCCGGGCTCCCCTCCCCCTCCCCCGACCCCCGGGCTCCCCTCCCCGTCCCCCGACCCCGCGGCCTCCCCTCCCCCGACCCCGACCCCGCGGCCTCCCCTCCCCCGACCCCGACCCCGCGGCCTCCCCTCCCCCGACCCCGACCCCGCGGCCTCCCCTCCCCCTCCCCCGACCTCCCCTCCCCCTCCCCCGACCCCCGGGCTCCCCTCCCCCTCCCCCGACCCCCGGGCTCCCCTCCCCCTCCCCCGACCCCCGGGCTCCCCTCCCCGTCCCCCGACCCCGCGGCCTCCCCTCCCCCGACCCCGACCCCGCGGGCTCCCCTCCCCCGACCCCGCGGGCTCCCCTCCCCCGACCCCGACGCCCGGGCTCCCCTCCCCCGACCCCGCGGCCTCCCCTCCCCCGACCCCGACCCCCGGGCTCCCCTCCCCCGACCCCGACCCCCGGGCTCCCCTCCCCCGACCCCGACCCCGCGGGCTCCCCTCCCCCGACCCCGATCCCGCGGGCTCCCCGACCCCGACCCCGAACCCGACCCCGCGGCCGGCCCAGCGGGTGAGGACGGACCGACCCGGTCAGCCCGGCCTCCCGCCCACGCGGCCGGCGGCACAGACGGGCGGGGGTTGTCCACCCCGCGAGCCGCAGCCCCGACACGGCGCCCCCGGTTCTGCGCCCACGGGGTCCCCGCCCTCCGCGGCGCCCCGGGGGCAGGAGGAACCGGGGACGCCCCCGCCCCACGCGGGCCCGGCCTCCCGGGACCCTGCACTCGGACAGACGGACAGACGGAGGGGCGCTCACACCGCGCAGCAGTCTCTCCGCAGCAGCTCCCGCCTCGTCCTCCGCTCCCGGGCGGCGCTCGCGCTTCCGAAAACACTGGCGGCGCCGCGATTGGGGGCGGGGACGGCCTCCCGCGGGGGCAGCCGCCTCCGGACATCGGCTCCGCCCAGACGGCGCCCAGCGCCAGGGCGGGACCGTGCGCCGGGAACCCGGCCCTCGCCGGGACCTCAGCACGGCCCGAGTGGGACACGGGGTCAGAGGTCAGAGGACGGGGACCTCAGGACGGCCCGAGTGGGACACGGGGTCAGAGGTCAGAGGACGGGGACCTCAGGACGGCCCGAGTGGGACACGGGGTCAGAGGTCAGAGGACGGGGACCTCAGCACGGCCCGAGTGGGACACGGGGTCAGAGGTCAGAGGACGGGACGTCAGGACGGCCTGAGTGTGACCAGCGAGTCGGTGGTCAGCGAACGGGGATGTGACAGTGACCTGACTGTCTGGCGGCGCTCTGGCCGCAGTCCACCCTTGCGGTCACTCCGGACCTGGGTCCGCAGCAAACCAAACCGTCCTCGAGCTCCGGCTGCGTCACCTCCAGGCGCCCGCGCGTGACCTCTGAGCGCTCGGCCAGCGGGCTGCCCTGCGGGCTCTCCTGCAGCGTCCGGCCCTCCCAGCCCCGAGCGGCGCTCGGCCTGGCCCTGACCTGGGTGTGTCGGCCCCCCCCCCCCACCGAGGGTGGAAGGGCGTGTCCAGGGCACGTGCACACCTGCGGACACGCCCACCCCGGCCCTGACGCCCGGGTGACCACGAGCCCGGGAGGGTCAGGCCCGCGCCCCCTCCCCCATCTGCTCCGTCCTCTCACAAGGAGCCCGTGCGCCGCCTCTCCCGCGCTGGCTGCAGACCGGTCGGGACCCGAGTGGACAGGCGGCTCAGAGGGCTGCCTGGGGCCAGCACGTGGGCCGGATGCTCCATGGCGGCCTCTCTGCTCTGTTCCGGCAGCTCCCTGCCTCCCTCGGTCACTGGCCACAGGTGGCCTCGGGGCCAGCGGTTGTCTACGCGGACGTCCACTCAGTGCCACCGCGACCCATGGCTTCGCTTTCCCTCCTCCCGACTCAGGTCCCTCGGCTCCCTCCCTCCTCCTCCCTCCCACCTTCCTCAGTTTCCCTCCCTCCTTCCTCCATCAAGACCCAGCTCCCCCCGCAGCCCCTCCCTGGCCCGGTTCTCCCCCGTGTCCCTCCACAGCCCGGACCCCAGGTGAGGTCTGTAAAACGGGCCCGGAACTCCTGCGACCTTGACACCCACCCCCGCACCCCCATCCGGGGTACCGCTGCCTGCAGACTAGACCCCGCCCCTTGCCCAGGCTCTGGCTGCCGTCCACTGGCCGTCCGGCGCTCAAGCCTCCCCCAGCCCTTCTCTCCTGCCTCTGATGCGCAGGACCACGGCCCAAACTGTGCAAATGCCCCAAACCGGGGAGGACGTGGGTTGCACCACAGACGGGAATCGAGGCTGCAGAACAGCGGCACTTAAAGTCGGGGCGTCCCCTGCGTCCCCAGGGCGGGCGCGGCAGCCACAAGGGCCACGCACGGGCCCAGGGCGGAGGGGGAATCAGGGACTGTGTGATGCGGCGCCGGCGGCCACCGCGGCTTTAATTGGAGGAGGGGCTGCAGCCGGGGAATCTGGTCACGGAATGCAAGCGCCACAGGATGGAGGAGGCTGCAGAACCGGTCCCCCCGGGCCCCGGAAGGAGCAGCGCTGCCTCCGGCGGGACACAGCCCGGCCCACAGGCCCCTCCCCACCGCCTCCCTCTTCCCCGCCCACAGGCCCCTCCTCCACCGGCCCCACCGCCTCCCTCCTCCCGGCCCAGAGACCCCTCTTCCACGCGCCCCGCTACCTCCCTCCTCCCCGCCCAGAGACCCCTCCTCCACCGGCACCCCTCCTCCCTCCTCCCCGCCCACAGGCCCCTCCTCCACCGGCCCCACCGCCTCCCTCTGGGCCCTGACCCCACCGTGGGCGTCCTTCCCTCTGGCTCCCCCATCCCTCGGATTCATCCTGGGAGCCCCCAGTCCCACCACTGTCCTCTTCCATCACCGTCCATCCAATCCCGCCCCATTTCATTCCCTGAGACGTTGGTCCCAAACACTGGAACAGCTCCCCCCCCACCCCTCCCTGCCCTCTGACCTTGGTCACGGCCCTTGCCCCTTCCACTCCTTGGTTCCTGCCAGGGAGTCACCAGCGGCCTGGCCGCCCCTTGTCCGTGTTGGGCGGCTTGCAGTCCATGGGACCCCTGTGCACGTGGCGCATCCTGTGGCGCTGAGGGCCAAGGGACATCTCTCCCACACAGAGGCGACAGCAAGGCTGACACGGGATGAGGACCTGCCGTGGGGCTGTCCACTCTGCTCAGAGTCCTGTGCCCGTCAGGAGCCCCAGCGCCCGGCTGTCCACCCCTCAGCCCCTGATGTGGAACCTGAAGTGAGTTCACTCATCCGTTTTTGTAGCAAGCCAATCTCTGACACCGGGGGTGGTGGAAGAAAGGAGGAATTTTATTATTGCACAGCACTGAGTAAGGAGAGAGGGCAGCTAACGCTGAAATCCCAAACTCCCCCAAAAGCTAAAAGGAAGAGTTTTTATTTGGGGTTTTAGGTAGGGGAAGGGAAGCATATAGCCTGCTGCTTGGAGCTTTCCCACCAGCCTGCCTTTGGCCTTGAGACACTGGCAGAGAGGAGGGAGCCCGTGGCCTGGCTGGTCAGCAGCTCTCCCAGCAGCTTGTATCTCTTTCAGGGAGGAGATGGTCCAGGTGCTTGTCCTTGGT
Organism: Equus przewalskii; assembly: GCF_037783145.1. Classification (NCBI taxonomy): domain Eukaryota; kingdom Metazoa; phylum Chordata; class Mammalia; order Perissodactyla; family Equidae; genus Equus; species Equus przewalskii. Next base: position 34,391 of record NC_091863.1, on the reverse strand, counting down.
GGTGTCTGTCTCCATGGAGGATAGCGGATTCTGGAGCCAGGAAGCCAGGGAGTAAGCAGGGAATTAGTGTTTTGGTTTTAACCCCATATATTCTGGGTTTAATGGAGAGAAACTGATATCAGGGTCGGTATCACCCCAACGTGGGCCTGGAGTGCATGTGGATATTCCACCCTAGAGGGCAGGTGCAGGGGCAGGGGGCCTGTGAGCATCTACATGGGCCAACAGTCACGTCAGGGCACTGTGTGAGCGTCTACACGGGCAAACAGCCACCACATCAGGGCACTGTGTGAGCGTCTACACGGGCAAACAGCCACCACATCAGGGCACTGTGTGAGCGTCTACACGGGCAGTAGTCACACATATCAGGTGTCAGCCCGTGTCTGCTATGAAAGTTCCTGAGGCTGTAGCTCCACATTTTTGGACACCATCCAAATGCTCTCGAGTGGCGAGGAGGGCAGCCACCACCGCGGCTCACCAGCCCCCTGTCCACCCTGTGACGATGCCTGTGGGGGCTGAGGGGGCCCGGCTGACCCTGAGCCCAGGGCCGCTCCTAAGGGTGCCGTGGTCTGAGCTGCCTCCTCTTGGTAAAGATGCTCCATTCCCTCTTTCCTCGGCTTCGAGAACCAGGTGGAGCCTGCGGGAGTCATTTAGTCAGAGCCGTGCCTTGTCTGCCCCTTACCCGAGAACGGAGTCGGGACTCTCTTCCTTTCTCCCTTGGGGTCCGCCCGGCACCCCCACCCCCGTCCCACCACGCTAGGCAGCCCCGCAGCAGCCCCGCTCCTGGTGGGCTCGGAGCCCAGGCAGAGACGTGCCCTCCCCAGCCGATGTCCAACTCCTCCTGGGGGTTTATGCCTCCAGGGACGGAGAGACCGTTCCACGAGCGACAGGCCCGTGCTCACTCCAAGCCCACCGCGGGGTCAAGCGTCCCGTGTCTCTGGTGGTCTCTTCAGGTTGGGGGTGGGGAGCGACTCTGCAGGTAGACGAGGCCTCTGTGACGGACGAGGCAGAAGGTTGGAAAGGGGACGACGGTGAGAGCTCCGGGCCGGGCTGGACGGCTTTCAAGTTCCCGCTGACGGGACGTGTGGGGCGGGAGCACAGAACAGAACGGTCGTCTGAGAGCCCACCAGCTTTCACAGCCCCTGAGCGCTGGGTCCGTCGTCATTGTGCCGGTTTATTCTGGATCTTTAGCTTCTCCTCCAGGTTGGGTGCCCGGGTTCACCCCACACCATCCCTCTCTCCTGCCTCGTCCTTGATTTCTGCGGTCGGCTCCTCGACATTCCAGTCGAAGCCCTGTTAGTACAGCGAATGTTTCTAACTGTATCCTGTGATAAGCAGAACAGACTCTTACTAAACTCATGCAAACACTTAGTGTTGTGGAAAGAATTCTTAAGAGTTTCCAAACTCTGCAGGGATCAAGTCGGGAGGAAAACGTAAATGTTTAACCCTGTGGTAAAGACACATTTTCCCAAAGAAGAGAGGAAAACGGTCCCCTTAAATTCCGCCCAGTGTGACGACCTTAAAGTTGCCAAAAGCTTGCCTTCCATAGTTTTTATCAGCATCTTTTCCGTGCATTTCTCTGAAGATAAAAGATACCTGCAAAAGCACTAGAGCAAAACAATAACTGTTATAAGTGACAAAAGACTTAACAACAGTTAAAAATCTGATGAAGGTTTGTTAGAATGTGATTGACAAGTAAATTTAATCCTTTTTGTGACATATTTTAGAATTATGGCTGATAACATTATAGCAGGACACACCAGAACTTCAGGAATTCTCATACAATCTCTAGAATATTTGTTTTAAGGATGTTCACCTATACAATATAAGCTAACAAGGTTTATCATTTATTGGACAGTACTTTCCATGTGGTTTGACATATCAAATAAGGCCAATTCTCCCTTTTTCTTAGAAGGGAGAACAAAGCCTTTGAGAAGGTCCAGGGGCCTCTGGAAACTCCCAAAGTTACTTCCAGGTCAAAAACACCTTATTTAGAACGTGATTTTGGGGAACTTTGTTAAAAAATATCAAAAAGTTTTGAACTCTTGATCAGACAGGACCACAGAACATTTTGAAACAACTATTAATTATCCTGTTAACCGAAGTGGGAAAGAGATTTCAAAGACAAATACAGACGGTTACACAGCTGCAGAAACCTTAGCTCTTTCAGTAGAAAAGATTCCGCTTTTAACATAAAGCACAGGAAATTATTTCCACAATCTCTCAGCAGGAGCAGATCAACAGCCCAAGCAAACTTTGTCATTTTAACAGACGAAAGAAAATTAAAGGTACAGTTTTACGTAAGTACACTGTTAAAGCTTAATTTAAAACACGTATAGCAATTCTGTTTAATCTCCAGCTTGATCACATGTAAAATTTCTTTCCGGAGATTCCTGTTTCAGGAGCCTGCTCAGCTTTCTCTCCACGTTCAGAGTCCGTCCTGCCCTTTCCTTTCTTCTTCTGGCAACAATTTCACTTCACGACAAACTTACTTTCCTTTTCTTCAACAGAAATCCATCTCCATACGTCATATCTTATTTTTCTAACCAAAAATACACGTCCACTTTCCTTGCATCTCGTAGCTTTAATCTCACGTGTTAATTAGGATTCTTACCCCTTGGAATCCTTGATTCCTAGTGAAAACTAAGAAGTCGGCGATGGTGAACAGGCCAGTTTCTACGTCCGTTTCCTACTTTCTAGAACAAGCGTGTGCTCTGTTACGTAGTTCAGTCTGTCAGCGTGGCACAAGGTCTGGTCACGAACAGACTCAAGTTTCTCTTTGAACGGCCGATGTCATTGCAGTCTGTCTCCGTCAGTTTGCCACTTAGTCACAGACGTGCGTGTCGGGCCACAGCTCTCAACGTGGACCCGGCCGGGGTCCCTGAGGAGGGTTTCCTCAGAGCATTTAGGTGCCTGGGACCCCTTTTCCAATCTCCTGAAAACTCCAGTTGGTTCTGGGAAGAATCCACAACCAAAAGGAAATCCCCACTAGCTTGATCCCCAAAGGCAGCCTTGCCACCCAGGCCTCAGGAGACAGCGAGCGCTCGCGGGAGGGGCCCCAGCCCGCCCTGAGAGGACCAAGGCCTCCTCTGTGGGGTTGGCGCCCAGGACGACCTCCTCCTGAGGGGCTCTAAGCCCTTGCTGACAGGAAACCCGCCCTCCTTCCTGAATAAAGCGGAGAGCTCAGAGCACAGGGGTGAGGGCTCAGCACGGAGAGAAGAGCCTCCCCGAAAGCTGGCGGCGACTCAGGGAGGCCACGAGCGCCAGGGGCTCATGCTGGGGCCGCCACCACTCGGGCTCGCCTCCTTCAGATCCCACTCTGGACACCACGTGTGTCAACCTTCAAAATATAACAGCCAGTGATTTTACCAGCAAAATGAGTTCTCTCAGGAATAGGCAGAGAACCGCCCTAGGGGCCTGCGCGGCACGGCGGGCTGTGGACAAACCAGCAGCCGGGAGGGCAGGCTGCTGCACCGGGAGGAAGAGGGGGCGCGAGGGGCGGTTCCAACGACCGTCACTGGGACGAGCTGACTGCAGGGTGGCAGGTCCTCCCTGGCTGGGTGGCTGGGGCCGTCGGCTCTGTTTGGGGTGCAGGCACACTTCCCCTGTGGGCTCTGTAACTGATGATTCTCCCCACTGACAACGGCTTTCTGTCGGGGTCGGTCACTCACCATCTCGCCCGTAACTGACCTGGACAGTACCGCACGCGACCTCCCCCTTCTGGCCTCGTGACTTCATTTTAAACGAGGTTTCCCTGTGTTCACTTTCACCGTAAGCAGAGTTCCCTTCACTCTCTAGCCACCCCCGCGCCCAATTTCCCCCAGGATGAGCATCTTGCACCACGTGGTCCACTGATAACAACCAACCAGCCAACATGCACACAACGTTACTAACTGAGCCCACGGCTTCCGTGAGGGTTCACGTTGGTGCCGGCCGGTGTGTGGGTTTGGGCAGACTCGTAATGACGTGTGTCCCCCGCTGCGGGTCGTGCAGAGGATTTTCACTGCCCTGAAGCCCCCGTGCTGTGTCTGTCCACCCTCCCCCCGACACTGGTCCTGTCACTGTCCCCTAGCTCGTCCCTTCCAGCACGTCCCCTGTGGGGTCACACGGGACAGAGCCTTTCAAACGGGCTTCCTGCTCTTCTTTTCCTATTTGAAATGCTATTTTCATTCCACATCACCCAGAGAATGCTGTTTCAATGCAACAGACTTTTACGCCTGTCTTTTATTGATCATTCTACCACATCCATACTTACAATTAAAAATTTGTTTTACTTACTATGATCATACAGCTCTAAGGGTTACATCTTTTTCTACATTATGAGTGTTACAACTCATTAAGACAGAATATATATTTGATTACACATTTTTATAATGATTACACAAAAATAAAAATTTATTAGAACTGCATCTTTTAATAGAATGAATGCAACTTTTCCTTTTTTCCCACGTGTATTCAAGGACAAGCACGACTTATTGCTGGGAAGAGAAAAGGGGCAACAGCTGCTTCTCTCCCCAGTGTCTGCCTTTAGATGTCAGCACAGAGACACCTTGTTTAGATGGGTGGAAGTTTTGTCATGAAAGTGTCACTCATTCTGTCAATTCCTTCCCAATTACATGCCCAAATATTGCACAAAAGGTTGGTCGTCTGTCAGCTGACAATTGGATATGCTTGTCTTTCAGTGTTGTTGAAACAAATAACGGGAAGCTTTCACAGGGATTTGTGACTCACTGGCTGGAACCCTTCCTTTCTTAGGGCTTTGCCAGCGCCTGGCAGCTCGGCAGCCGTTACTGTCCCCAGCTGCTCTCACAAATTCTCCTTTAACCGACGTGCTCCGAAGGCGGGGACCGTGGGAGATGGTCCGTCTTGTCCCGCCTTTGCCCACACGGTGTCTCGTGTCAGTGAGGGGCTCCCACCCCTGGGATGTGCTCTGAGCGCGTCCTCTCCAAATCCGCGTATTTAGCCGATTCCCCTTGTGGAACGTGATTGGCGTGTCCTTCCCTCCCTGCCAACCAGCCAGCCTGCTCTGATCCTCAGACGGCCCGGTTCAGCTTCACTGCAAGGACAGTGGGTTTGTGCTGACAGCAAGCTCACAACACCCAGAGCCAACTGACAGGTTGCAGCTAAAAGCAACCCCAGCGACATCAAATGGTACAGAACTGGGACCAATGCTGTGCTTGCTCTAAGTTACGAAGACAGGAGCGATCAAAAGCCTGCTTCTCATTGGGCCGCGGAGGCCGTGATGCATCATTAGCCAAAACTCTGGGTTATTTTAACAGCTTCATTGAGGGATAATTCACACAATACAACGCACATGTTTATAGAGTTCAATTTGATACGTTTTCAAATACGTGCTCATTGTGACACGGTTCCCACCGTCAAGATAAGGAATCATCCTTGTGCCCAGAGCTCTCGCCCGCCCTCCCCGTCGCCAGGAAAACACAGATGTGCTGTCACTATAGCTGCTCTGCATTTGTACAGTAATGTACACGTCACCTGGAAATGTATGTGAAGTGCATGCGTGTGTGTGTGTCTAACTTTGGTTTTCAGCTTTACGAATAAGTCATAAAAATTAAAAATGCCTCTGATGATTTTATCACGGTCAAACTTTAGTGCAACAGAAAGGCATTTACTGCGGGAGGAGAGGGGAGATCAGACCAGCAGGTACAAGACGTGGTATTAATGGAAAAACACACAAGCAGATAGTCTATTAGCAGAAAAACAGAAACATTTTATAAAAGTGGATGACGACCAGTTGCAACTGGAGCGGGCATTTCATGGCAGGAGAAAGAAGTGAGGCGTAGCTCCTCCAATAAAGCGCGGCGATCAGAGAGAAGTCATGACGTTCGCTGTGGCTCTCACCCAGGGTGTCCCGGCCCAGACAGTGACCCACGACAACCACGCGCTGCCGGCTTTCCCCAGGCTCTTTCCTTCCCAGCTGAGAAAGGACCAAGAAGAGTGCTGAGGAAGCTGAAAGAGCTGCTCGTGTTTGAAGACGTGAGACTCTTTCAGGCTCGCACTTCTCATCAGCGCTGCCATGCGAGCCCGGGGGCTCCCGCTCGGCGCACTGGGTCTTGGTGTCGGAGGACGGAGGGGGCACTGTCGGGGGACAGCGGTCCTGCCTACCACACGTGGCTGATTTCACGACCGTGAAGCCCGCCTACCCCACTCTGTGCCCTCGCCCGTAACAGAAACGTCTCTAGGCCGGGAAAGGCTGCGAGCCTGTTCTGGGTTGAGCCGTGTCACCCCCCAAATTCACATATTGGAGTCCTGACCCCAGGACCTCAGGATGGGGCTGTGTTTGGAGACGGGTCTTTAAGGAGGGGATGGAGGTAAAATGAGGTCATGAGGGTGGATCCTGATGCAACAGGACTGGGGTCCTTATGAGAAGAGGAGATGAGGACGCAGACACGCACAGAGGGACGACCACGTGAGGACACGGGGAGGAGACACGTCTACACACCAAGGAGGGAGGCCTCAGGAGGATCCAGCCCTGCCTGCACCTGGCTCTTGGATGTCCAACCTGCGGGAGGGAGAGCTGCTCGTGTCCGCTCACCTTTTCCGAGGAAGGACCTGCCTTGATGTCTGAGTAGAGACTCCCAGTCTGTCCTGCTTATAAGCAAGTTATTTTTGCTTGGCTTTAAGATACACTAAAATTTGCAGGAATTAACTACGAGGTGATTCTAGGAGACGTTGTTGCCATTCTTATTCAGAACTTTACAGAGAACTTTTCCCAACACTTTGGACTTCAGAGCTGCCTCCCAGCGTGGAGGGGAGCGGGCGGCAGGGCCCCTCCTCGGTGGCACCTGCTCTCATGGAACCACGGAGGTGACACCCTCTGCGTGCCCCCGCTGACCCCAGCCTCGGGGGTGAGGCCACCCTGCCCCTTCAGAAGCCCACCTGCCACGAACCTCCCGGGGGTCCACCTGCCGTCACTGGTCCTGTCACGGGCTTGTCCTGGTCGCGCCGGGCCGCCCACTGCTCCTGCTGCGTCTCTGGTCCAGGAAGCCGGTGCAGCGCCGGCGGCCACCTCGCAGGTCCCGTCTGGTGCAGAGCCCGAGCCGACGCGGGGTCCCCGGGGGATCCGAGGAACACGAAGGGTGACGTGCTGCCGCAGCCCCACGAGGAGTCCTCCCCACAGCGAAGGGCCCCTCCAGACCCCCAGAACGTCCCTGAACCCCAGCCTGCTGGCCGCCACGAATGCGGGCTCAGGGGGTGTCGGTCCGCCCTGACCTCGTCCTCCAGCCTGGTCCCGGGACCAGCGCAAACGGTTACACCGTGGGCAGTGCCGTGGCCGTGGAGATGCGGCTCCTGGTATGAGGCGCCGGTCGGTGCAGACCCACCTCGGCCTCCTCGTCTGTAAGGGGCGCGGCCTCGGCCCAGGGGCGCCAGCGAGGGGCGCAGTCCCGGGACGGCTGCTGGAGGGCGCGGACCCGCACGGGCGGCCCCGGATTCCACCCCGCCGCGCGGAGCGCAGTCACGACACGGGCGCTGCAGTCAGGACAGGGGCCCACGGCGGCGCCGGCCTCAGGGCCAGACGCGCCCTTCGGGGGCAGCGACCCGTCGGAGTGGGAACTCGCGTTCGCTTTCTGTCTGGACAACGAATCGAGTCGGCCGGGGTCGACGGGGGCGCGCAGACTCCGACTCCGCGGCGCGGCCCACGTGCAGGCTGCGCTCCGGGAGCTTCCGGCACAGGCGCCGGCCCCACCGGGCTTCCCGCCGTCTCTCCAGCCCCCTCCCCGGCGGGCAGCGCCGGGCGCGCGTCCCCGGAGCCTCACGGCCACGCCCGCCGGGGACGCGAGCGGTCACTCACCTGGGGCCCACGACGGGGAGGGGAGGGTCCGCGGCCGGAAGAGGGAGAGGCGGCCCCTCCCCCGCACAGCGCCCCAGGCCCCTCCCACTCCGCCCCGCCCCTCCCACTCAGGCTCCTCCCCCCACAGCGCCCCAGGCCCCTCCCACTCCGGCCCCGCCCCTCCCACTCAGGCTCCTCCCCCCACAACACCCCAGGCCCCTCCCACTCCGGCCCCGCCCCTCCCACTCAGGCTCCTCCCCCCACAGCGCCCCAGGCCCCTCCCACTCCGGCCCCGCCCCTCCCACTCAGGCTCCTCCCCCCACAGCACCGCAGGCCCCTCCCACTCCGGCCCCAGGCCCCTCCCACTCAGGCCCCGCCTCCTCCCACTCATGCCCCGCCCCCTCCCACTCAGGCCCCCCAGGCCCCTCCCACTCCGGCCCCGCCCCTCCCACTCAGACTCCTCCCCCCACAGCACCCCAGGCCCCTCCCACTCTGGCCCCAGGCCCCCTCCCACTCAGGCCCCGCCTCCTCCCACTCATGCCCACGCCCCCTCCCACTCAGGCCCCCCCGAGGCCCCTCCCACTCAGGCTCCTCCCCTGCAGCGCCCCAGGTCCCTCCCACTCAGGCCCCCAGGCCCCTGCCACTCAGGCTCCAGGCCCCTCCCACTCATGCCCCGCCCCCTGCCCCGTGCGCGCGTCCCCGCGCGTGTTCCCCGCGTGGATGCCACGTGCACAAGCCGCCGCTGCCTCCTCCCACGCGGACGGGGCCCAGCCTGCGCTGCCCCCACCGCGGGCTGAGAGACGGGGCAGCCTGGGAGGGACAGGGACGGGGACGGGGCCGAGGCCGGGGTCAGCGTGCTCCCTCCGCCTTCCGGGGGCCCAGACACGGCCCTGAGGGCTCCTGCGCACTGGGCCTGAGGTTTCCAGTGTGGGCATGCGTCCACGCTCCGGCAGCTCCCAGGACACGGGGTCTACCCCCGCTGACGCCCCGTGGACACAGGGCTCACCCGGGCAGGGCTCCGCAGACAGGAAACGAGCGCACAGCCCTCGTTGCTGAAACCCCCAGTCCCACCTCTTGGCCAGAGCAGGACCCACACTAACAAACTGCTGCTCTGGATGGGTCTGTCCCCCCCACTGTGCGGAGGGCCCTGGCTTGAACTCTGTGCTGGGCTCCCTCCTCCCGCACTTCCAGAAGCTTCCGCTGCGCAGAGGAAGGGCCGCACATAGCTGGGCCGGCTGCATCTGGGCGCCCTGGGGTCGGTGTCACTCTCCACCCCTGCTCCCCGACTCCTCGAGGCTCTTGAGAGGAGGGTCTTCCTGAGGTTGCCTCACTCGCGGGCCGGTTAAGACGACATAGAAAACAAACCGGAGCCGCGTCCCCACGTCCACCTGACCCCCCGTGATCCCCACCTGCTCCTGGCGGCTGCAGCAAGGCCGGTTTCTGCAACTCCAGCTCCTGATGCGAGGAGCAGCCGGCCTGGCAGCCTGACCCAGGCCTGGCCCAGCAGCCTGGAGGTCACAGATGCCCCTCCGGGAAGCAGGAGCCTGAGGCCGTACTTCCTGCCCCATCAGTGCGGAGGGAGTGAGGGGCCACGCTAACCTTGGCTGGAACCGTCCACAGGAAGCGCTGGGCCCCCACCTGCTGAGAAGAGAATGCATCACCCACACCTGCTATTGCAGGTTCTCCCATGCGGAGGTGGGGAGCAAGAAGAAGGCCCTAGGGGCGGGGCTCAGGAAAGGGGGGTGACAGGCGAACCTGCAGCTCCCACAAGAGCACGGATGAAACCACCCCGTGTGGTCCCAAGGCGCTGGTGTTGGCCGTCGTGTGTCATTACTGGCTTGGCGCCAGGCCGTCTCCCCCAGCATTGAGGTCCTTGCACGTGTTCTGTGTGGTGTCACCCACGAGGGGTGGATAAACCACAGCAGGAGCGGCTGGCACAGGGTCAGCTCAGTCAGTCAGTCAGAGACACTCCTGAGTCCACCAGCTTCCCAGCGAGGACACTCGGCAGACATCACAGGAGAGCGTCCCTCACTCCCTGGCTCCCCCCACCTCCGCTCCATTCCAGACTTTGCTTGCCAGCCTTGCAAACGTCTCCAGCGGGTTCTCCCCCTGTAGCCAATGGGCTCTCATCGCTGTAAGGAGCAGATTCTTATCTAGCGACCTGAATGCTGACAGTGAAGGTCCTTGATGAAAGACTGAAATGCTTCAGACGCCTCCACACGTACAAGGTGTATGAACCCGGGAGGCCCACGTGCAGCCTGCACCCTTGGGGCTGGGCTCCAGACTGCTGCAGGACTTCCGTTGGCCCAGCGCTGACTCTAAGGGTTCTGTGACCTGGCCACTACCTACCTTTAACGAGCCTACAGAACAGGGTCTGTGTGAGTGTCCTGGGGCGGCCGTAACAAGTGACCACAAGCTGGGGGCTTAAACCCCAGGGACCCATCCTCCCCCAACCTGGAGCCTAGAGTCTGAGGTCAAGGGTCGCAGGGCCGCGCTCCCTCTGGAGGCTCCCGGGGAGGGACCCTCCTGCCTCTTCCAGCGTCCGGGGCTCCAGGGTCCCTGGGCTGGTGGCCGCCTCCCTCCCGTCTCTGCCTCCGTCCTCACGGGGCTGCTCCTCTGCGTCTGCGTCTCCTCTTCTGTCTGTGATGAGGACGCTGTCCCTGGATTCAGGGCCGCCTATTCCAGGAAGCCCTCCTCTCCATCCTTCCCTTCATCACACCTGCAAAGACCCTTTTTCTAAATAACAACACTTTCACACATTCTAGGGGACACATCTTTTGGGGGCCACCATTCGCCTCACTATCTGTGTATAAAACGACCCTTCCATCTTAGGAGATGACTAAGGTCCTACACAGACTGGTACTGACAGCAATTACATTGCAAAGGCTCTGAGGTCGGGCTCCGTCAGAACGTGAGCTCTTCTACCACGAGGCCATGGGGACAGTTCCACCACCCTCTCTGTGGGAAAGGGACCCAGGGCTGAGTCCAGAACTAGTTAGCCTGGAAAGCTGGTTCTCGTGGAATTTTGTCATTAATAACGTCATGTAAGCAATACCTACAGGTTCAGAGGAATCGGTTGCTGGCGCCTCAGGACAGCACTGTCACTTTAGGTCTGCAAGACTGAAATAGGAATGTTTGAAGGAGGGCAACTTGGGCAGTTGCGAAACTTGGTTGTTAAGGAAATGAGCAGGTTTGTCAAGGAATCTCCTGGAAGCAGAAGGCAGAGCTGGCAAGGAGCCGAGCTCAGCTGATCTTTTAAAGGGACCCTGACTTCTCAGCACCGTGGCCTGAGTGATGGTCTGGGTCGTCCCTTCACTGTGGGCTGCGGTTGGAGAAAAGTGTCAGTTAAATTAAGCCTCAGTTTCTGTTAGAACCGGAGGGGTTTGCAGAGCACTTACGTTTTGTTTTGTTTTGTTTTTTGAGGAAGATTAGCCCTGAGCTAACTGCTGCCAATCCTCCTCTTTTTGCTGAGGAAGACTGGCCTTGGGCTAACATCCGTGCCCATCTTCCTCTACTTTATGTGTGAGACGTCTACCACAGCATGGCGTGCCAAGCAGTGCCATGTCTGGACCCAGGGTCCGAACGGGCAAAGCCCAGGCTGCTGAAGCAGAACGTGTGAACTTAACCGCTGCACCACCGGGCCGGCCCCTGCACTTCTGTTTTTAAGGTGAAAGTCTGTTACTGGAACAGAGCGTCCCAGCAATCCAGGGCTGAGAGCTCCAGGCCATCTCTCTCGTCCTGGGAGACTCCAGGACCGTGGGCCAGGGGCCCAGGCTCGGTCCCTCTGGTTTCCCCTCCCTCCTCCCGAACGGAGGGTTCCAATCAGCAGGGGGTGGGCTGTTGGGCTGACCCTGGGGGAGCCATGCCCTTCATCCTAAGATCCATCCTGGCCGAGGCCCTCATCACTCCACCCACTTCCCCTTGGTGACACCCAGAGACGTGGTACCCACGCTACAAGGAGGGGGTAGGCTAGGGATGCAGAGTACACACGAGCAGGAGGAAGGAAAACGGGTTCTGGCCGGCAGCTGGGCGCTTCCACCACAGTGGTCACTTAGATGCCACAGTGGGGTCACCTGGGTGCCACGGTGGGGTCGCCTGGAGGCTCAGGCACGGTCTCTGGGTCCGTGTGATATGTGAATTACACACTAGCTGACTCTCTGATGCTTCATGGTTCCAGAAACCCTACAAAAGCTAAGTCACAGTAGGTTGTCAAGCTAACGCCAGCAGTGCAGGTGTTCACACTTCAACTGCAGGCGTTGTGGGGTGTACGTACGGAGTCGGCAGGAACACAGCCTGACTGGCGGTTGCCAGAGGCGAAGGGCGTGGGGCCAAAGGGGCACGTGTGCGCGGTCGTGGAGGGAAACTAGACTTTTGGTGGTGAACACGACGCAGTCTACACAGAATCCGAAATGTAATGACGTATACATGAAGTTACACGATGTTATAAACCAAGGTGACTGAGGAGTCCTGCTCCAGCTGAGTCCAGGCTCCCGAAGGGAGAGACAGAGTCGGCGAAGTGAAAGCAAGAGACGTGAGACTTGATGTCGGCGCAAGCAAGCCTAGCTTTACTTGGTTTTCACAGCGTTTTTATATCTTTTTTAGCAGGGGATAAATATAGCAGTACAGGTGTTCTTGCAGAGTAAACCAAAAGGCAATCATTGATAAGTATAATCTTACAGGGAACAGAGTTAACTTTTAGGGGGGCAGAGGTTAACTATCTTTTCCTGCACAAAAGCGACTTCAGTAATGTCTGTTATCAGCAGTTTCTAAGAAAAAGACCTCTATAGTGTCTTGCCAAACACATTACAAGAAACAATGTGTTTTCAATAACTAACATATGGAGGAATTTTCTAATTAACTACAGAGGAAGAGGTATATCTATTCTTACCAGGGAAACTGGGGGAAGAGCAAAACATCATCCAGAAGGAGGCAGCTGCTTTGATCCAAACGCTCTCTTCAGTACGAACCCCTCATGAGGGAGGAATGTTCTCCCACTATCTGTGTGCGTCAGGGGAACTTGCCCCTTGCGACATCCTGAAGGCTACGTGCAGGTGCTCACTTATTTTTCTCAGCACCAACCCCGCGGGGGGAGCATGCCCTTTTCTCTGAAGCGGCCATCTGGAAAATTACAGCATGAGCAGGAAAAGGGGGTATGAGACAAAGAGAAGAAAAACAAGTTTTCAAAGTCCAGCATAGCTTGGGGGAAGGCTGGCTTTTCATTTTCTTGCGGAGGGGCGCCCTGCAGCCCTCGGCTCTTCTCGATCGGCTGGACCCTGTCAAACAGCCGATCAAATGTTGCTTCTGACCCCGGCAGGTGACCTCAATAAAACAATTAAAAAAATACTCGTGTGAAGGTAGGTAGGGTACGTTTATCAAGCATGTGGTCACGCTGTGCCTGACACCTCATCTTGCCTTTTTCACTTACCTGCATATTACAAACTTTTGTGTATGTCGTTAAACAACTAAGTTAATGCAGTTACTACGAGACCGTCTGAGCGGGGCTCTGCAGACGGAGGAGCAGCGGGTCCCGAGGCCCATGCTCGTTAGCGTCTGTGCCCTGATGAGTGCTGTCACCCTGTCACTGCGTGCCTAGGGGCCTCTAACATTTTGCTCTTATGAAAAGAGCGCTCAGGTGAATGCATTTGTGATGACCGCTTGTTCAGAGGCTGCCAGTGAGGGTGGCGGAGCATTTGCCACCCCGCTGCCTCCCGCCTGTGCCTCCCCAGGAGGCCGTGAGTGGGGCAGCCATGCTCACATCAAGCCGGTCTCATTTAAAATACAAACGAGCAAATCCGCTGCAATCGCAGACACTTGGTAGAGAATGTGCACGTTGCGTCTGACAGGAACCTGCGAAACGCAGCTTGTCACAGGGCCCCCAGTCCTGCTGGATCAGGACCCCCCTTAATGACCTCATTTCACCTCCCTAACCCTTGAAGAGCTGTCTCCAAACACAGCCCCATCCCGAGGTCCTGGGGGTCAGGACCCAATCTGTGAATTTGGGGAGACCGTTCAGCCCAGGACTTCCTGCTCAGGCACTAACACGTGCCTGGCTCCCTGCCTCCCTCAGTCCCTCGGGGGTGACAGGGGAGACGCAGGCGCCTGGGAGATGGCCCGCCTGCAGCGTCTGAGCCCCGGCCGGGGGACCAGCCTGCTCTGTTTGTTCCGCGGCGAGGGAGCCGGCCCCCTGGGGAGTGGTCCTGGGGTGTCCAGAGGCGTCCCTGACCCGCTGCAGCGCCCAGGGAGCAGCCACAGGACCCGCCCGGTGCTTTGGTGTCGTCTGGGGCAAGAGACAGGCTTGAAACCAGGTGTTCAAATGGCGTCTTAGTTGTTGCTAAATGTCCGTTTGTTAAAGTTGAGCAGAAGGACACGTAAAACCAAAGGCGAGTGTGAAACTGCTCCTGCTGGTGCGGGGCCCCCGTGCAGCCTGCCCTCTCCGTCTCCCTGTGGCCCCGCCTGTGCTGGGAAGGCAGCGTCCCTGTCCCCGCCGCTGCCCCCGCCCTGCAGGCCGGCCTCTCCCTGCCCTGCGCTGCCTGAGCTCCCAGCGGGGAGGAAGGTCGGGTAGAGCCACGGTTACCCTTGCAGTGCGTGCGGTGAACTCCTTTGTGTTTTTGTAGAAAGCATCTGAATCCAGCTGCTAAGAACTTGTATAAAACTTGCAGTAAAGAGGGGCCGGCCTCGTGGCCGAGCAGTTAAGTTCACTCGCTCTGCTTCAGTGGCCTGGGGTTTCTCTGGTTTGGATCCTGGGCGCGGACATGGCACCGCTCATCAGGCCACGTTGAGGCGGTGTCCCACGTGCCACAACTAGAGGGACCCACAGCTAAAATATACAATTATGTACTGGGGGGATTTGGGGAGAAAAGGCGGAAAAAAAAAACCCTTGCAGTAAAGAGAAGGAAGCGCTAACGTGAGCTCGGAGGCCTTGGAGCCTGTTCAGCTGTTGTGAAGACGCAGGACTGAGACGACGTGGTCCCTGCTTTGCTCTGAGTGCTCGTGTCGTCACAGCAGAGTCTCCCGTCAGGGTCTGCACGGTCTCCCCTGCCGTTGGCCTCCAGTGGGGGGTGCTCTCCTATCTGACACCCCGAGTCTTCACCTGGGGCACAGCCTGGCCCTCAGCCTGGGCAACACTCCGTGGGCCGCTGAGTCCTGCTGCTCCCTGAAGCCTCCCCTCTTCCAGATTCAGCCCAGCCACGCCCCTGTGAGGCACTGTGACCACCTACTCAAGACTCGGGAAGGGAATCTTGCGGGAGAATCAGGAGAGATAAGCAGACGCCCAGCTCGGCTCCCACAGGGACACACGCAGGACAGACGCGTTGGTCTCTTGTTGAGACTCCACAGAAGGCAGCTCCCTTCTGACTGGATGGTTAACTGTGAGGCTGGGCAGAGGAGAAGGGCCCTGGATTGGCTGTAAAAACCCAAACCCTGCAAGGAACCCTTCTCTTGCTCACTCCCTCCACAGCATCCCCTGGGAAACTGGGTGTCAGGAACCTACAGGTGACAAAGACCATCCAGGGGGTGGGAGCCTCACCGTGTGCTTCCCTCACCACCTGGCTATCCTTCCCACATCTGGGCAGTTGTAGATATTGATGATAAAGGTCATGGAAATGAGGTGACAACTCCTAAGGTGGTCCTGGGGTGACCCACAGGGTGGATGGGAGATGTTCTGGGATGGAACAAGGTGAACCAGAAAATAGGTCTGCTGAGTCACGCAGGGGTGAGGCTGCACGGATGGCGTTGGTTAGATGGTGGTGGGGGGGGGATTTGAAAAAGGGTGCAGTGGTTGGGAGAGGGCCTGGTCTGCACCATCACGTGGCTGATGGACAAGGAAGACCTTAGACCTGGGAGGCAAGAGGTGGGGAAGGGGACCGAGACGCCCTGCAGGACACCTGGGCCAGCCTGTCTCAGAATGCTCTGGCATCCTTGTCAGCTCCCCGCTTCCCTTGTCCTGCAGACACTAAGACAAAGGGGCCCGACGTGAGGCAGGACGCGTGGTGGGCACCCTGTGGCTAAAGCCAAAGCCAGGACAGTGTCTAGCCTGTAGCTGAGAAGGGCAGAGAAAGGGGCAGGGGTCAGAGGTCAGAGAGCTGGGCAAGGCCGTGAGCTCAGCAGAGTCAACGCGGGGTGCCTTCGGGAAAGAAAACTTGGGGAGACAGAGCCGCCCCTTGTGTCCAGACTCGTTTGGTCTCATGACCAGGTAAGAGGCCTTTCCTCCCCTCGCCTGACCCCTCCCCCTGCAGGTGGGTCACGTGGACCTTGCTCCCTTGGCTCCTCGTGTGACTCCGTCTGTCGCCCGTTCCTGCCAGTGCGTCCTGAGAAAATCCTTCCCCTTCGTCTGTCTCTTGTCTCCCTGCCACCCCAGGTCTCCCGGTGGAGTCATGAGTGGTCCTCATTTTACAGTTGGAGGAAATGAGCGACCAGCTCCAGACACACCGGCCGCTGGAAGCCGCTGCCCAGGGTCCCCTCAACTTCCCCCTGGTGACACCTTTCTTCCAGCCTGGCTTTCTTTGCGCCTCCTCGGTGGACACACTGTCCCGATGCCCCCTTCTCTCTTACAGCCTCAAGCACCATCTCCGTGCTGGACCCCCTCTCCACCCCCGGTCTGCTCTGAGCCGAGGGCCTGTGCTCCCGGGGAACCTCCACCCGGGTGGAGTGGGCTCCACGCTGTCCAGTTCCTCAGGTTCTCCAGGCCAAACCCTGCTCCCTGGAGCTGATGAGGGACCATCCCCCAGGAGTGGTGTGTGAGTTTCCTGAGGCGGCTGCAACAAGTTACCACAAACTGGGCGCCTCAAAATCCACCCTCCCCCGTCCTGGAGCCCAGAGTCTGAGGTCAAGGGTCGCAGGGCCGCGCTCCCTCCGGAGGCTCCAGGGGAGGGTCCCTCCTGCCTCTTCCAGCGTCCGGGGCTCCAGGGTCCCTGGGCTGGTGGCCGCCTCCCTCCTGTCTCTGCCTCCGTCCTCACGGGGCTCCTCTGTGTCTCTCAGTGTCTCTGTTCTCCCTCTGTCTCTCTCTTATAAGGATCCCTGTGATGGCGTTTAGGACCCACCTAGGTTACTCAGGATAAACGCCTCAAGATCCCTAACTTAGGCACATCTTTTATCACCATATCCCATAATATTCACAAGTTCTGAGGATGAGGACATGGACATATGTTTTTGGGGGGCCACCATTCAACGCACTGCAGAGTGCAAGCCTGAGGCCTGGGAGTCCTCGACTCCTCCATCTCCCGGGCCCCAGCATCCCACTTGTCACCAGTTCCCTGACCGCACCACTGACAGCAGCTGTTTCCCTCCCAGTCCCCAGCACTCTCCTAGGCCGGGCTGCCATCATCTCCAGGACAACTGCACTAGGTTCCTACGGTCTCCCTGCCTCCCGCCTCGCGCCCTGCCATCCTTCACGGATCAGCCAGAGTGACCCTTGTAGGAGACAGCTCCTCATGGCCATTCCCCACTCCATGACCTTCGGTACCTCTGTGGCCCTGAGTACACAGCCCACCCTGGCTGCCCCTCAGCTTCTCTGCCTACACCCTCCCCACACCCCTCTCCCAACAGCAGTGACTGTCTGGTCACTTGCCATCCGTGCTCTCACTCACCTCCAACCTTTGTGTGTCCAGTTCTGTCTTTCCAGAATATTTTTTGACCCTCCCACTTCCCCTGAATTCTGAGTGAGAGACCTCAGTTTCCGCAGGGGACTGCCCATGTCCTTGCTGGGTTGGTCTTGTCATCCTTACCCAACACACCTGATGCCTCCGTGGTCATTCCCTCCCAGAGTTCCCGGGCATCTCGTCCTTCCAAGTAGATGTGGCTGCTCTTCCCGAGTCGTGTCCCAGAGGGACCTGGTCTCCTCTCCCACCCGTGGGACTGTCAGGGGACAGACAGGCTGTGGCTGCAGGTGCGTCTCTTCAGTGAGCGGGGCGGCAGGGCCCGGGCCCAGAATATGCCCTCAGGGGACAGGAATTGTCAGAACCATGTGCTCCTCGTTGGCTGCTCGGGCAGAGGTGACTCTTTGCCTCACACGGGCCCCGTGTGCCAGAGAGAAGGCGGACGAGCAGCCCCTGCAAAGTGCCCGAGTCAGCTTCACGAGGGGCTGGGGGAGACACACGGCCAGAGGAGGAATGCCAACTAACACCGACACTGCAAGAAGGGGCAGCAGGCCTGAGGGTACTCCTTGCCCACCCTTCCGCCCCATAAAAGGAACCCTGAGAGCCCCACCCTGTCCTTCCACTCCCAGCCACCTGCAGCGGAGCCAGCAGTCCAGGTGGAATCCCTGACCCACCTTTGCTGATCTGACCGCATCTGGATACTTAGCAGATTCTGCTCAGCATGGGCTCAGCCTGACGTGCCTCACACGGTGGCCGAGGGGAGTAAGGGCCTGTGGGCCAGGGTGGGGTCAGAGGGCAGGGGGAGTGTGTGCACCTCAGAGTCACCCCCGAGGACTCCGGAATACGGCTGCTGGAATAGGGGAGTCTGAGTCCTCAAGGCAGGGGCTGAAGGCCAGCGTGAGACCCCAGAGCCCTGCCTGATCTCCTCTGGGGAGCCGGCTGCCTCAGAGCCCTCTGGAGCCTGTGCCAGAACGGGCCATGGGCTCCCACTGCCCCAGGGAACATGCTGGCTCCTGGTGGCCAGGGCTCCGATCCCCCTCTGAACCCTGGGACCTCCTCTCTGCCCCTCATCCTCTACCCCAGGCTCATCGTTCCTCCTGCTCAGGCTGTGTCCTAGGTCCCATCTCCTCGGGTGGGTCCCCTACTCTTGTCACACATCCTGGCCGCCCCTCCACTTCCACTCCAGCCGCCCTGGTGGAGCCACTCTTCCTCCTCCACTCCCAACTCCTCTCTCTCCGCATTTCAATCCTTCCCGTTCTCTCTGCTCCCGGGTCTTGCAGTTCTCTTTTCAGTGATTTCTAGCAGAAATCAGTGAAGCGTGGTGGCTAGCGGGCTTCTGGAGTCAGACTGCCTCTTTTGTTCAAATCTTGCCTCCGCCAATTATCTGTGAGTCCTTGGACAAGTTGTCAAAGGTCTCTAAGCCTCCTTTGTCTGTCTCAGAATGGGATCACAACACGGTCTACACCACAGGGCTCTTGTGGGCGTGAAGGTGCTTAGGGTGGGCCCAGCACACCAGGGTGCGGGCCCGTTTGCTGTCATCACGAGGACGATCTGAGGCAGCAGCAGCTCTGGCTGTGAATGCCGACCCCCTTCCACTGGGTGGTCTCCCCGGGCATGTGCCCCCGACCCGGGTTCCCAGGCCCCTGGAGCAGGGGACCCTGGGACTAGCACGCCTGCACTGGCAGGGCCACTCCAAGAAGGATGGAGCCCCTATTCCATCACCCCAGGAAGGATGGAGCCCCTGCCATGTCACTGATGACAACACCAGGGACGCAGAAGGGCCACCAACGCCCTCCAGTGGCAGCTTAGACCCATGGAGACAGAAGGCGAGGTCACCGTGGGGCCTCAGGGTCAGAGGTCAGCAGAGCCTCCACAAACCTGAGGCCCCATGTGCTCCTAGGGCGCCGCCCACCGGGCTTCTCTTCCCCTTGGCCTCGGGGAACTGGCAGCCCGAGCCTCCCCATGGGCTCCACAGAGCAAATCGGGATGAGGCTGAGGGAGTGTGTCGGCTGGATGGGAAGCTGAGCTGGTGCAGGAGTCCAGAGCCCCAGGGGCAGCCTGGGGTCAAAAGGACAGGGGCTCAGTGGGTGCAGGTTTGAGCCATGATGCCCAGGTCTACATCTAAATTTTGCCACAGACTGGCCGTGAGTTCTTGGGCAAGTTATCAAGAAATGGAGACTTTATATACGTTTGTGTGTATGTACATAAATCTACCTGTTGTCCAGTGTGACCCTCAGAGCAGTGCTGTGCGGTGGGCAGAAGTCACCCCCTCGTATACACACGCTCATACGTATATGTCACACACATCTATTTTCTAACCCTGAACCCTCTGTACTCACTTCCTACGTCCCACAATATTGCCTTCCTCACTGGTTTGCTCTGCATCCTAAACGAGTTGACACATGAACCGTTCAGGATGGGGATGGGCCGCGAGTGCTGTGTGAGCTCTCTGGAGGCGACCGGCTCCTACGACATTTATTAAGATGAATTCTCAGAAGCTGGGTGGTTCCTCCCCACCTCCAGCACTGTTGAGGGTCAAATTAACAACAGGTAGACGGCGATGACCAGACCCACCCAGGAGGAGAATAACACTCAGACCCTCCGGTCCCCATCTACACAGTCTAGTGACTGTCACCATACTTCAGATGCACTGGGATACTTTTCCATTCCAGCCAAAGAATGTATTTATTCAGAATTCTTATATAGACCTCACGGAGTTCAAAGCCACCTGTGATCCAGGCAGAGACCCATCCTTCATCTAATTTCAACTCGAGTCCACTCAAAGGAAGTAGGCTACACAGATGCAAAAGCACCGTGGGGAGATCGGGGTAGGGGAGTTTACATTTTACATTGGAAAGGGAGATGTTAGCAGGGGCCCAGAACTTACAGATCCTGCTGAACCTCAGAAGTGTCTCAAACTCCAAGAGCTCCATGTGGCCTCCAGCTCCCGCCCCTGAGACCAGTGTTCCCAGGAGCCTCTGACCTCAAGGACCCGCAGGGCGTGGGCTCCATCCTCCAACGAGAGCCCGCCCCTGCCCAGACCACCCTCTCCAAGCCCCGGCCACCCGGCCCGTTTCTCATCCCTGGCCCCTGGTGTTTCCGTGGGGGCCACACACCTGCGTCACATCCCATGCGCTCCCTGCAGGGCAGCTGCTACGGGTGACGCCTGCTTCTGCGTGGGAACCGCAGTGAGAGAGAGACTGACTTGTAGGGGTTAGGGTCAGGGTTGGGGGAGCTTATGTTTGGGGTTCAGCCCTGGGCAAATCCCAGGTCGGGGTTTGTGGTTAGGGTGGGGTTTCAGGCGAGGGCTGCAGGGTTTACAGGGGTCGTGAGGTTTCTGCAATGCTGTATAGTTTACTGTTTGCAGATCTTAGCCTTAGGGAATTCCTGGTGAGGGTCACAGCTGCGAGTTAGGGGACACATGTGTCAGGGTTCTGGGTGAGCGACAGAGTCAGACCTCAGAAGAATGAGATGAGAGATGAGATGAGAGAACCCATCCACCACCTCGTGTGCCCTCAGCACCCTGAAACCTCAAACTCCCCCTTAGCTGGGAAGGGTTCAGGCAAGGGCTTCCCCCGATTCTCAGGCTCCCCAAGAGCCCGATTTGCCCCAGGACTTGGTCAAAACTCCCCCTTATTGTAACGTGCCCAGTGGAACCAGGTCGTCCAGCACGGTCTTTAAACCTGTTGCCCCAAGTCACCCAGTGGACTTTTCAGCAATGTTTGAATTTCTCCATCAGCACTCTGAGTGCAGAGAAAAGGCCAAGGCACCACGCCAGGGATGATCGATAGTTCCTTCCTAGAAGATCTGAAAGCTATTTTTGCAACACTTAAGCTTTTCATCAAATGACGAACAAGTTTTACCTATTTGTTTCCTTACTGGTGATAAATTTGCCAACTCCGGGTCCACCTGTTTTTGTGAACTCGCCCAAAGAAAACGGCCTCCGTGTCATACACCGCAGGGCAAAGCAGTCACAGGTAAAGGTCCTAGGGCCTCACACACCGAGTCATCTTGGAACTCAGCTCTGGACCCTGCTGGCAGGTGTGGCCTCCACGCTGGGTGAGAGCCCTGACACTGTGGGGCTGCCTGGCCCAGGATCCCCTGCTCCTCCTCAGCCCTGGACCCGGCCCTTCCGTTGAAGACACATCTCCACCTGTGCAGGGACCTGGCTTTCCTTCTCTGGAGGGAGGGCTGATGCCCCGAGGACAGGCCCAGGAGGTGGTAATGCGCCCCTCCTCAGGCCCTCTGTTGGCATCAGGCCCTGGGCACTGGCCATTTATACTCACCATGTGCTCCCCCGCTCCAGGCAGGTCACAAAGGGTCCCCAAAAGTTCACTCCCAGTGATCCCATCCCTGGGGGACCCCCTCAGTCTGCCCCTCCTGGGCCTCTGTGCGGGAAGACCTGTCCCATGACTCTCCTGTCCTCCAGCCCCCGCCCCCTCGCCCCATCCCAGAGCCTTGGTTCAACACACTGAATGATTGAGTCTGGGGCAGCGACCTGCCCACGAGTATGTCCACTACGTGGGAAATACGTAAGGGGCCCGCAGGCCCAGTCTCACTGCACCGCTGTCTCCAGGAGCCCAGGACGCATGAACCCACAAACCCTAGGGTGGTGGTGGGGGGAAAGGAGAGGCGCCATGGCCATGTGGTGTGGTCTGGTCACTCCCAAGGCTGCAGCTTTGTTCCCACAAAACCCTGCCCTGGGGTTTCCATGGTGACTGTAAACACACCTCAGACCCTGGAGATGCAAGCGCCCCTTTTCTCTGACAGCTTCTCCCACCGGATACCTCGTCATCCAGGACCTTACATGGAGCCGTGAGTTGTGGGGAATGAGCTGCATGCTGGATGGGGTGTGAGTGGCGAGAGTCCAAGAAAGGGAAGGGGCCATACCACGACCAGGACAATGGGTCTGGATGAACAGGGCGTGGGGCTGTCTGAGAACGACACCTCACACACGCAAATCTGCACGAGTACCAAAAACTAAAGTAAAAAACATTTAGAAAGCTACAGCCAGAATGGCTCAGGGTCCTCCTGTGGTCACTCTGTGAAAGCAGGCCAGGGGACACAGCGGGAGGCCTGGAGGAGGGCGGATCACTAAGACGAAGAGCCTGAGTCCCTAGATCCAGCAGTGGCAGGGAGGACCGGCCACAGGTCAGGTCACTGTCGGGATTCCACGTGAGTTCCAGTCGGATGACACTGTCACAGGAGCTGCCGCCATCTTAACGCATGCCCTCTCCTTCCTCTTCCGTACAGAGCAGGAGTGCACCCGCGGCAGCCCTGCACTCTGGGCTGCTCACTCGACTAAGTTTCGAGTAGAAGGGCAGCGTGCGATTTCCGGGGAGGATCTGGGAGGGAGGCAGCAGCCCCTTCACTGCCATCTCGTCTCGCTGCAGCTGTGGAGCATACATGTGATGGTCGGAGCCCTCAGCCGTGGGCTGGGAGGTGACTTGAGCATGGAAGCCGCTGGAGGGCAGCAGAGCAGAAACTCAGGGACAGGGTCCTCATGTTGGCAGGGTTCGCTTTGCCCGCACAAGGATGCCTGTCATTTATGGATACGTGGTGGCTCCTCCCTCCCACGCTGAGGTCTCCCTCCCTTTTGATCTCTCCCTGGTATGTCGCAAAGCAAACCCTACACGCTGCACTGGGGACGGGATATAATCCTCTGAACACTTAATCAGGGTATGTCATACCTGTAAAACATCTGAAAAAGAAGGTTAAGTTTATCACCTTTTTTTGTAAGAAATTCTTAAAGCCTGCTTTAGCCCATTTTTCTGGAAAATTTCTGCATCTCCTTCGTATCATCTTCAACAACACTGCTGGGAAACTAAGTAGACTCCCTATGTCTGTGAAATTGCTTTAGAGGATAAATTACACTGCTCTTAAAACAGTTTGAGAAGCAAACTGACAGGCAGTGTTTGATACCTGAGTCGTCAGGAGCCTGACCCTGACTGTGAGTATACTTACATCCTTTGCTTACGGAAAACAGGAGGAAACGGAGCGGTGCACAGAATGAGTGTGTGGCCTGTGCTGTAGTGTGGACTGCAGGAGCTTCTAGAAAGGGCAAGCTCGGCTCTGCAGGCGCTTGTGGGTGGCTGGAGCTGCCCTCCTCCATCCTGGCACATCCTCCTCCACTCCATGCACTGGCCACCCACCCAGGGCTTCTCTGCTTTCACATCCTGCTTGGCTGTTACAAAAACAGCTATGAAAAGTTTTCCAAAACAGAAACCTAGTAAGCTCAATTTCTTTCCATTTGATGCCTGCTACAATAGGCCACTTAAGACTCGAATCACAGCACAGCTGTGCTCTCCATGCCTCATAGTGCTTTACTTTTTCCCCTAGATATCTGCGTATCTAACAGGTGGGACAGTCGCCAGGGCAGGCGGCTCAGGGTCAGGGTCAGGGCTGCAGTCAGGGTCGGATCGAGTTAGGCTTAGGGTCAGGGTCAGGATCCAGTTAGGGCTGGGGTAGAGACGGTGAGGACGGCCGGGTCTAGGGCGCGGTTGGCGCTGGTGCCACCAGGGAGGAACAGGGCTGCCCCCTCTGCTTCCCGTCCGCACGGAGCTCCTGTCCTCCCAACCCCGCCCCGGGCGCCGGGCTGCCGCCTGCGGTGTAGACGCGGGGAGGGGACCCCGGTCTGACTGAGCCGGCGCGCAGGGCCCCCTCCCAGCGAGACCCTGGGAGACAGAGACCGCGCCGGGAAGAGCGGCCCCGGCAGGACGAGCGGCCGCGCGTGTGCAGGGCTGGCCGAGGGCGGGAGGTCGCAGCGCGGACAGCCGGGCGGGGCCCCAGGGACGCGGCGAGGGGACGGCGCCGCTGCGCTCACGCCCGTCTCACGGCGCACCCGCTCCCGCCGTCCGCGCGGGCCTCCGCCTCCCCGGCCACGGGCGCTGGGGACCCGCGCGGCGGCCGGGGCTCCTGACGGAAGCCGGGGGCGCCCCGGGGACGACCCGCGCCCGCCAGCCCCCACCCCGTGACAGCAGCGCCCCCTCGGGGCCCGCGACGCGCAGGA
>NC_091863.1:0-5000 GCF_037783145.1 Equus przewalskii | reverse complement strand
TTAGGGTTAGGGTTAGGGTTAGGGTTAGGGTTAGGGTTAGGGTTAGGGTTAGGGTTAGGGTTAGGGTTAGGGTTAGGGTTAGGGTTAGGGTTAGGGTTAGGGTTAGGGTTAGGGTTAGGGTTAGGGTTAGGGTTAGGGTTAGGGTTAGGGTTAGGGTTAGGGTTAGGGTTAGGGTTAGGGTTAGGGTTAGGGTTAGGGTTAGGGTTAGGGTTAGGGTTAGGGTTAGGGTTAGGGTTAGGGTTAGGGTTAGGGTTAGGGTTAGGGTTAGGGTTAGGGTTAGGGTTAGGGTTAGGGTTAGGGTTAGGGTTAGGGTTAGGGTTAGGGTTAGGGTTAGGGTTAGGGTTAGGGTTAGGGTTAGGGTTAGGGTTAGGGTTAGGGTTAGGGTTAGGGTTAGGGTTAGGGTTAGGGTTAGGGTTAGGGTTAGGGTTAGGGTTAGGGTTAGGGTTAGGGTTAGGGTTAGGGTTAGGGTTAGGGTTAGGGTTAGGGTTAGGGTTAGGGTTAGGGTTAGGGTTAGGGTTAGGGTTAGGGTTAGGGTTAGGGTTAGGGTTAGGGTTAGGGTTAGGGTTAGGGTTAGGGTTAGGGTTAGGGTTAGGGTTAGGGTTAGGGTTAGGGTTAGGGTTAGGGTTAGGGTTAGGGTTAGGGTTAGGGTTAGGGTTAGGGTTAGGGTTAGGGTTAGGGTTAGGGTTAGGGTTAGGGTTAGGGTTAGGGTTAGGGTTAGGGTTAGGGTTAGGGTTAGGGTTAGGGTTAGGGTTAGGGTTAGGGTTAGGGTTAGGGTTAGGGTTAGGGTTAGGGTTAGGGTTAGGGTTAGGGTTAGGGTTAGGGTTAGGGTTAGGGTTAGGGTTAGGGTTAGGGTTAGGGTTAGGGTTAGGGTTAGGGTTAGGGTTAGGGTTAGGGTTAGGGTTAGGGTTAGGGTTAGGGTTAGGGTTAGGGTTAGGGTTAGGGTTAGGGTTAGGGTTAGGGTTAGGGTTAGGGTTAGGGTTAGGGTTAGGGTTAGGGTTAGGGTTAGGGTTAGGGTTAGGGTTAGGGTTAGGGTTAGGGTTAGGGTTAGGGTTAGGGTTAGGGTTAGGGTTAGGGTTAGGGTTAGGGTTAGGGTTAGGGTTAGGGTTAGGGTTAGGGTTAGGGTTAGGGTTAGGGTTAGGGTTAGGGTTAGGGTTAGGGTTAGGGTTAGGGTTAGGGTTAGGGTTAGGGTTAGGGTTAGGGTTAGGGTTAGGGTTAGGGTTAGGGTTAGGGTTAGGGTTAGGGTTAGGGTTAGGGTTAGGGTTAGGGTTAGGGTTAGGGTTAGGGTTAGGGTTAGGGTTAGGGTTAGGGTTAGGGTTAGGGTTAGGGTTAGGGTTAGGGTTAGGGTTAGGGTTAGGGTTAGGGTTAGGGTTAGGGTTAGGGTTAGGGTTAGGGTTAGGGTTAGGGTTAGGGTTAGGGTTAGGGTTAGGGTTAGGGTTAGGGTTAGGGTTAGGGTTAGGGTTAGGGTTAGGGTTAGGGTTAGGGTTAGGGTTAGGGTTAGGGTTAGGGTTAGGGTTAGGGTTAGGGTTAGGGTTAGGGTTAGGGTTAGGGTTAGGGTTAGGGTTAGGGTTAGGGTTAGGGTTAGGGTTAGGGTTAGGGTTAGGGTTAGGGTTAGGGTTAGGGTTAGGGTTAGGGTTAGGGTTAGGGTTAGGGTTAGGGTTAGGGTTAGGGTTAGGGTTAGGGTTAGGGTTAGGGTTAGGGTTAGGGTTAGGGTTAGGGTTAGGGTTAGGGTTAGGGTTAGGGTTAGGGTTAGGGTTAGGGTTAGGGTTAGGGTTAGGGTTAGGGTTAGGGTTAGGGTTAGGGTTAGGGTTAGGGTTAGGGTTAGGGTTAGGGTTAGGGTTAGGGTTAGGGTTAGGGTTAGGGTTAGGGTTAGGGTTAGGGTTAGGGTTAGGGTTAGGGTTAGGGTTAGGGTTAGGGTTAGGGTTAGGGTTAGGGTTAGGGTTAGGGTTAGGGTTAGGGTTAGGGTTAGGGTTAGGGTTAGGGTTAGGGTTAGGGTTAGGGTTAGGGTTAGGGTTAGGGTTAGGGTTAGGGTTAGGGTTAGGGTTAGGGTTAGGGTTAGGGTTAGGGTTAGGGTTAGGGTTAGGGTTAGGGTTAGGGTTAGGGTTAGGGTTAGGGTTAGGGTTAGGGTTAGGGTTAGGGTTAGGGTTAGGGTTAGGGTTAGGGTTAGGGTTAGGGTTAGGGTTAGGGTTAGGGTTAGGGTTAGGGTTAGGGTTAGGGTTAGGGTTAGGGTTAGGGTTAGGGTTAGGGTTAGGGTTAGGGTTAGGGTTAGGGTTAGGGTTAGGGTTAGGGTTAGGGTTAGGGTTAGGGTTAGGGTTAGGGTTAGGGTTAGGGTTAGGGTTAGGGTTAGGGTTAGGGTTAGGGTTAGGGTTAGGGTTAGGGTTAGGGTTAGGGTTAGGGTTAGGGTTAGGGTTAGGGTTAGGGTTAGGGTTAGGGTTAGGGTTAGGGTTAGGGTTAGGGTTAGGGTTAGGGTTAGGGTTAGGGTTAGGGTTAGGGTTAGGGTTAGGGTTAGGGTTAGGGTTAGGGTTAGGGTTAGGGTTAGGGTTAGGGTTAGGGTTAGGGTTAGGGTTAGGGTTAGGGTTAGGGTTAGGGTTAGGGTTAGGGTTAGGGTTAGGGTTAGGGTTAGGGTTAGGGTTAGGGTTAGGGTTAGGGTTAGGGTTAGGGTTAGGGTTAGGGTTAGGGTTAGGGTTAGGGTTAGGGTTAGGGTTAGGGTTAGGGTTAGGGTTAGGGTTAGGGTTAGGGTTAGGGTTAGGGTTAGGGTTAGGGTTAGGGTTAGGGTTAGGGTTAGGGTTAGGGTTAGGGTTAGGGTTAGGGTTAGGGTTAGGGTTAGGGTTAGGGTTAGGGTTAGGGTTAGGGTTAGGGTTAGGGTTAGGGTTAGGGTTAGGGTTAGGGTTAGGGTTAGGGTTAGGGTTAGGGTTAGGGTTAGGGTTAGGGTTAGGGTTAGGGTTAGGGTTAGGGTTAGGGTTAGGGTTAGGGTTAGGGTTAGGGTTAGGGTTAGGGTTAGGGTTAGGGTTAGGGTTAGGGTTAGGGTTAGGGTTAGGGTTAGGGTTAGGGTTAGGGTTAGGGTTAGGGTTAGGGTTAGGGTTAGGGTTAGGGTTAGGGTTAGGGTTAGGGTTAGGGTTAGGGTTAGGGTTAGGGTTAGGGTTAGGGTTAGGGTTAGGGTTAGGGTTAGGGTTAGGGTTAGGGTTAGGGTTAGGGTTAGGGTTAGGGTTAGGGTTAGGGTTAGGGTTAGGGTTAGGGTTAGGGTTAGGGTTAGGGTTAGGGTTAGGGTTAGGGTTAGGGTTAGGGTTAGGGTTAGGGTTAGGGTTAGGGTTAGGGTTAGGGTTAGGGTTAGGGTTAGGGTTAGGGTTAGGGTTAGGGTTAGGGTTAGGGTTAGGGTTAGGGTTAGGGTTAGGGTTAGGGTTAGGGTTAGGGTTAGGGTTAGGGTTAGGGTTAGGGTTAGGGTTAGGGTTAGGGTTAGGGTTAGGGTTAGGGTTAGGGTTAGGGTTAGGGTTAGGGTTAGGGTTAGGGTTAGGGTTAGGGTTAGGGTTAGGGTTAGGGTTAGGGTTAGGGTTAGGGTTAGGGTTAGGGTTAGGGTTAGGGTTAGGGTTAGGGTTAGGGTTAGGGTTAGGGTTAGGGTTAGGGTTAGGGTTAGGGTTAGGGTTAGGGTTAGGCTTAGGTTTAGGCTTAGGGTTAGGGTTAGGGTTAGGGTTAGGGTTAGGGTTAGGGTTAGGGTTAGGGTTAGGGTTAGGGTTAGGGTTAGGGTTAGGGTTAGGGTTAGGGTTAGGGTTAGGGTTAGGGTTAGGGTGTTAGGGTTAGGGTTAGGGTTAGGGTTAGGGTTAGGGTTAGGGTTAGGGTTAGGGTTAGGGTTAGGGTTAGGGTTAGGGTTAGGGTTAGGGTTAGGGTTAGGGTTAGGGTTAGGGTTAGGGTTAGGGTTAGGGTTAGGGTTAGGGTTAGGGTTAGGGTTAGGGTTAGGGTTAGGGTTAGGGTTAGGGTTAGGGTTAGGGTTAGGGTTAGGGTTAGGGTTAGGGTTAGGGTTAGGGTTAGGGTTAGGGTTAGGGTTAGGGTTAGGGTTAGGGTTAGGGTTAGGGTTAGGGTTAGGGTTAGGGTTAGGGTTAGGGTTAGGGTTAGGGTTAGGGTTAGGGTTAGGGTTAGGGTTAGGGTTAGGGTTAGGGTTAGGGTTAGGGTTAGGGTTAGGGTTAGGGTTAGGGTTAGGGTTAGGGTTAGGGTTAGGGTTAGGGTTAGGGTTAGGGTTAGGGTTAGGGTTAGGGTTAGGGTTAGGGTTAGGGTTAGGGTTAGGGTTAGGGTTAGGGTTAGGGTTAGGGTTAGGGTTAGGGTTAGGGTTAGGGTTAGGGTTAGGGTTAGGGTTAGGGTTAGGGTTAGGGTTAGGGTTAGGGTTAGGGTTAGGGTTAGGGTTAGGGTTAGGGTTAGGGTTAGGGTTAGGGTTAGGGTTAGGGTTAGGGTTAGGGTTAGGGTTAGGGTTAGGGTTAGGGTTAGGGTTAGGGTTAGGGTTAGGGTTAGGGTTAGGGTTAGGGTTAGGGTTAGGGTTAGGGTTAGGGTTAGGGTTAGGGTTAGGGTTAGGGTTAGGGTTAGGGTTAGGGTTAGGGTTAGGGTTAGGGTTAGGGTTAGGGTTAGGGTTAGGGTTAGGGTTAGGGTTAGGGTTAGGGTTAGGGTTAGGGTTAGGGTTAGGGTTAGGGTTAGGGTTAGGGTTAGGGTTAGGGTTAGGGTTAGGGTTAGGGTTAGGGTTAGGGTTAGGGTTAGGGTTAGGGTTAGGGTTAGGGTTAGGGTTAGGGTTAGGGTTAGGGTTAGGGTTAGGGTTAGGGTTAGGGTTAGGGTTAGGGTTAGGGTTAGGGTTAGGGTTAGGGTTAGGGTTAGGGTTAGGGTTAGGGTTAGGGTTAGGGTTAGGGTTAGGGTTAGGGTTAGGGTTAGGGTTAGGGTTAGGGTTAGGGTTAGGGTTAGGGTTAGGGTTAGGGTTAGGGTTAGGGTTAGGGTTAGGGTTAGGGTTAGGGTTAGGGTTAGGGTTAGGG
>NC_091862.1:20134796-20206518 GCF_037783145.1 Equus przewalskii | reverse complement strand
TTATTTTTTTTTTTTTTTTTTTTTTATTAATGTTATGATAGATTACAACCTTGTGAGATTTCAGTTGTACATTTTTGTTAGTCATGTTGTGGGTACACCACTTCCCCCTCCGTACCCTCCCCCCACCCCCCCTTTTCCCTGGTAACCACCAATCAGATCTCCTTCTCAATATACTAATTTCCACCTATGAGTGGAGTCATATAGAGTTCGTCTTTCTCTGACTGACTTATTTCGCTTAACATAATACCCTCGAGGTCCATCCACATTGTTGTGAATGGGCCAATTTCGTCTTTTTTTATGGCTGAGTAGTATTCCATTGTGTATATATACCACATCTTCTTTATCCAATCATTAGTTTCTGGGCATGTAGGCTGGTTCCACGTCTTGGCTATTGTAAATAATGCTGCAATGAACATAGGGGTGCAACGGACTCTTGAGATATCTGATATCAGGTTCTTAGGATAGATACCCAGTAATGGGATGGCTGGGTCATAGGGTATTTCTATTTTTAACTTTTTGAGAAATCTCCATACTGTTTTCCATAGTGGCTGTACCAGTTTGCATTCCCACCAACAGTGTATGAGGGTTCCTCTTTCTCCACAACCCCTCCAACATTTGTCGTTCTTGGTTTTGGATGTTTTTGCCAATCTAACGGGGGTAAGGTGATATCTTAGTGTAGTTTTGATTTGCATTTCCCTGATGATTAGCGATGATGAACATCTTTTCATGTGTCTATTGGCCATATTCATATCTTCTTTTGAGAAATGTCTGTTCATGTCCTCTGCCCATTTTTTGATCGGGTTGTTTGTTTTTTTGTTGTTAAGCAGTGTGAGTTCTTTGTATATTATGGAGATTAACCCTTTGTCGGATAAGTGGCTTGTAAATATTTTTTCCCAATTAGTGAGCTGTTTTTTTGTTTCAATCCTGTTTTCCCTTGCCTTGAAGAAGCTCTTTAGTCTGATGAAGTCCCATTTGTTTATTCTTTCTATTGTTTCCCTCAACTGAGGAGTTACAGTGTCTGAAAAGATTCTTTTGAAACTGATGTCAAAGAGTGTACTGCCTATATTCTCTTCCAAAAGACTTATTGTCTCAGGCCTAATCTTTAGGTCTTTGATCCATTTTGAGTTTATTTTGGTGTGTGGAGAAAAAGAATGGTCAATTTTCAATCTTTTGCATGTGGCTGTCCAGTTTTCCCAGCACCATTTGTTGAAGAGACTTTCTTTTCTCCATTGTAGGCCCTCTGCTCCTTTGTCGAAGATTAGCTGTCCATAGATGTGTGGTTTTATCTCTGGGCTTTCAATTCTGTTCCATTGGTCTGTGGACCTGTTTTTGTACCAGTACCATGCTGTTTTGATCACTGTAGCTTTGTAGTATGTTTTGAAATCGGGGATTGTGATTCCGCCGGCTTTGTTTTTCTTGCTCAGGATTGCTTTAGCAATTCGCGGTCTTTTGTTGCCCCATATGAATTTTAGGATTGTTTGTTCAATTTCTGTGAAGAATGTTCTTGGGATTCTGATTGGGATAGCATTGAATCTGTATATTGCTTTAGGTAGTATGGACATTTTAACTATGTTTATTCTTCCGATCCATGTGCAAGGGATGTCTTTCCATCTCTTTATGTCATCGCCTATTTCTTTCAAGAGAGTCTTGTAGTTTTCATTGTATAGATCCTTCACTTCCTTGGTTAAGTTTATCCCAAGGTATTTTATTCTTTTCGTTGCTATTGTGAATGGGATAGAGTTCTTGAGTTCTTTTTCTGTTAGTTTATTGTTAGTGTATAGAAATGCTACTGATTTATGCACGTTAATTTTATACCCTGCTACTTTGCTGTAGTTGTTGATTATTTCTAATAGTTTTTCTGTGGATTCTTTGGGGTTTTCTATGTATAAGATCATGTCGTCTGCAAACAACGAGAGTTTTACTTCTTCGTTACCTATTTGGATTCCTTTTATTTCTTTTTCCTGCCGAATTGCTCTGGCCAGCACCTCCAGAACTATGTTGAATAGGAGTGGTGAAAGTGGGCACCCTTGTCTTGTTCCTGTCCTCAGAGGGATGGCTTTCAGCTTTTGTCCATTGAGTATGATGTTGGCTGTGGGTCTATCATATATGGCCTTTATTATGTTGAGGTACTTTCCTTCTATACCCATTTTACTGAGGGTTTTTATCATAAATGGGTGTTGGATCTTGTCGAATGCTTTCTCTGCATCTATTGAGATGATCATGTGGTTTTTGGTTTTCATTTTGTTAATGTAGTGTATCACGTTGATTGACTTGCGGATGTTGAACCATCCCTGTGTCCCTGGTATAAATCCCACTTGATCATGGTGTATAATCTTTTTGATGTATTGCTGTAATCGGTTTGCCAAAATTTTGTTGAGGATTTTTGCATCTATGTTCATCAGTGATATCGGCCTGTAGTTCTCCTTCTTTGTGTTGTCCTTGTCAGGTTTGGGGATCAGAGTGATGTTGGCTTCATAGAATGTGTTAGGGAGTTCTCCATCTTTCTCAATTTTCTGGAACAGTTTGAGGAGAATAGGTATTAAGTCTTCTTTGAATGTTTGGTAGAATTCTCCAGAGAAGCCGTCTGGTCCTGGACTCTTGTTTTTGGGGAGGTTTTTGATTACCGTTTCTATTTCCTTACTTGTGATTGGTCTATTCAGATTCTCCATTTCTTCCTGATTCAGTTTGGGGAGATTGTAGGAGTCTAGGAATTTGTCCATTTCTTCCAGGTTGTTCAATTTGTTGGCATATAGTTTTTCATAGTATTCTCTTATGATCTCTTGTATTTCATTGGTATCTGTTGTGATTTCTCCTCTGTCATTCCTGATTTTATTAATTTGCGATTTCTCTCTTCTTTTCTTGGTGAGTCTGGCTAGGGGTTTGTCAATTTTGTTAATTCTTTCGAAGAACCAACTCTTTGTTTCATTGATCCTTTCTATTGTCTTTTTTGTTTCAATATCGTTTATTTCTGCTCTTATTTTTATTATTTCCCTCCTTCTACTGACTCTGGGCCTTGTTTGTTCTTCTTTTTCTAGTTCTGTTAGGTGTCGTTTGAGGTTGCTTACGTGAGCTTTTTCTTGTTTAGTGAGGTGAGCCTGTATTGCGATGAATTTCCCTCTTAGGACTGCTTTTGCTGCATCCCAAATGATTTGGTATGTCGTGTTCTCATTTTCATTTGTCTCCAGATAATATTTGATTTCTTCTTTAATTTCTTCAATGATCCATTGTTTGTTGAGAAGCGTGTTGTTTAGTCTCCACATTTTTGCACCTTTCTCTGCTTTTTTCTTGTAGTTGATTTCTAGTTTAATAGCGTTATGATCAGAAAAGATGCTTGATATTATTTCAACTCTCTTGTATTTATTGATGTTTGCTTTGGTTCCCAAAATATGGTCAATCCTTGAGAATGTTCCATGTGCACTTGAGAAGAATGTGTAACCTGCTGTTTTTGGATGAAGTGTTCTATATATATCTATTAAGTCCATCTGGTCTAATTTTTCATTTAATTCTATTATTTCCTTGTTGATTTTCTGTCTGGATGTTCTGTCCATTGGTGTTAATGGTGTGTTGAGGTCCCCTACTATTATTGTATTGTTGTTGATGTCTTCTTTTAGATCTATTAAGAGTTGCTTTACAAATTTTGGTGCTCCTGTGTTGGGTGCGTATATATTTATAAGTGTTATGTCTTCTTGGTGGAGAGTCCCTTTTATCATTATATACTGTCCCTCTTTGTCTTTCTTTATCTGTTTTGCTTTGAAATCTACCTTGTCTGATATTAGTATAGCGACACCTGCTTTCTTTTGTTCATTATTAGCTTGGAGTATTGTTCTCCATCCCTTCACTCTGAGTCTGTGTTTGTCTTTGGGGCTGAGGTGTGTTTCCTGGAGGCAGCATATTGTTGGATCTTGTTCTTTGATCCATCCTGCCACTCTGTGTCTTTTGATTGGGGAGTTCAATCCGTTTACATTTAGAGTGATTATTGAGACGTGGTGGCCTACCACTACCATTTTGTGTCTTGTTTTCCGGTTTTCTTCAGTTTCCTTTGTTTCTCGTCCCATGGTTTAATCTGTTCTGATGTAGAGCTGCTACTCTCTGTTGTTGTCCTTCTACTTATCTCCTCTGCTCTTGGTTTTGTAGTCCCTTTCCTTTTTTGGATTTTTCAGGAATGAGGGTTTTCCTGAGGATTTCCTGAAGAGGAGGTTTTGTGGCAATGAACTCCCTTAATTTTTGTTTATCTGGGAAAGTTTTTATTTCTCCATCGTATTTGAAGGATATTTTCGCTGGGTAGAGAATTCTCGGCTGTAGGTTTTTGTCCTTCAGATTTTTGAATATATCATTCCACTCTCTTCTAGCCTGTAAAGTTTCTGCTGAGAAATCTGCTGATAGCCTGATGGGGGTTCCTTTGTAGGTTAGTTTCTTTTGCCTGGCTGTCCTTAATATTTTCTCCTTGTCGTTGACTTTTGCTAGCTTCACTACTATATGGCGTGGAGTTGGTCTTCTTGCATTGATAAAGTTTGGAGATCTATTGGCTTCTGTCACCTGAAGATCCATCTCCCTCACCAGATTTGGGAAGTTCTCAGCCATTATTTCTTTGAATAGGTTTTCTGCCCCTTTCTCCTTCTCTTCTCCCTCTGGTATACCTATAATCCTTACGTTGCATCTCCTAATTGTGTCTGATAATTCTCGGAGAGTTTCTTCATTTCTTTTAAGTCTTGCTTCTCTCTCCTCCTCTGCCTGCAACAATTCTATATTGCCATCTTCCAAATTGCTAATTCTTTCCTCCATATTATCGGCCCTACTGTTCAGAGCATCTAGATTTTTCTTAATCTCCTCTATTGTGTTCTTCATTTCCAGTATTTCTGTTTGGTTCTTCTTTATCGTATCAAACTCTTTTGTGACATAGCTCCTGAACTCGTTGAGTTGTCGGTCAGAATTCTCTCTTAACTCAGTGAGTATTTTAATGATGGCTGTTTTGAAGTCATCATCATTTAGGTTATATATCTCATTTTCTTTGGGATTGTTTTCTGTGTATTTGTTACTTTCTTTCTGTTCTGGAGATTTGATGTATTTTTTCATATTGCTTGATGATGTTGATTTGTGCCTCCGCATGGAGATAGAGTTTAGTTGCTCCTTTCACTTGTTTCAGCTGCTGCGGTGGGGGGAGCAGCTGTTTATACTTCACCAACCAGGAACCCTGTCCGTAGTTGCTAACTGGGCCTGGGCCCCTCTTCGTAGCCACAGTGGCCCTTTGGATTCCCTCCTCTGCCGTGGGGGCCGTCACGGGGGGCTTCAGACTGCAGGTGCCTACTGTTGTTGCCCACCTAGATGCGCTCTCTCCTTGGGGTCTGCAACGGTGTTATGGGCTTTTCCAGCGGCCAGGGGTGGGATCACTTTTATTTGTCGCTCGGTTGCTGTCGGCACCCACCAAATCTCACTTGTCCTCTATGGGTCGCAGGAGAGCTATTGGCATCTTCTACAGTCTGTGGTTAGTACACCTAGCTATGCTGCTTTTGCCCTGGGGTCTTCCAGCCTTGTGGCTGGCGGCTGGGTGCCTTCTACTGGTGCTGTGCCGAGGCTTTCCCTAAGGCTTCTGTGAGCCTGTAGGGTTTCCCCCTAGGCTACTAAGCTGGGTCTCTGGAACTCTCTCCAGCCCCAGTCCTCTCCGAGATCTCCGGCAATCCCTAGCCTCACCTGGTGGGCAACGGCAGCTGGGGGTCGCCCCGCCCTCTGGGCTTCTCTCCGGGCCTCTGCCGGGAGCTCTGAATGCTCAGCGTGGCCCCTCTGCTACCGGCAGACAGAGAGTTTTGTCTGCTGCCCGGGCGGAGCTCCGGCGCTTCTCCACCGGATCGCCGGACCCGCCTTTGAAAGTATAGATCTAAATTTTATTCTGTTATCACATTCCTCTGTCTAAAGAATTTTCTTTAACATTGTAGTATAGGTCTGCTGGCAATGGATTTTCTCATTTTTCTCCCAGAGAAAGTTTTTATTTCTCTTTTGTTTTTGAAAGATGTTTTCACAGGTTATAAAATTCTGGCTTGATGGATTTTTTGGGGTCTTTTTACACTTTAAAGTTGTCATTCCATTATCTTCCAGCTTGCATAATTTATAATGAGAAAATTTCTGTGATTCTTATATTTGTTCCTTTGTGGGTAATTTATCACTTTCTGTTTGTTGTTGGTTTACAGAAGCCTGAATATGAAACGTCTAGGGATTTATATGCATGTTCTGTGTTTATCCAAGTTGTTATTCTCTGAGATTCTTGGATTTGTTGTTTGGCACCTATTACTAATTTTGAGAAATTCTCTGCCATTATATCTTCAAATTTCTTTTTTTCTCTCTCTCTCTCTTTTCCTTCTGGAATTCCAGTTACACACATGTTAGGTCATTTAATATTTTTTCACAGAAAAATTATTTTTCTACTTGTGTTTCAGTTTGGTTAATTTTTATTCTCTCTCTTTCATTTCACAATGTCACTTCAATTTTAAGGCTACTGATGATCCCATCAAAGACTTTCTTTGTCTCTGTCATTCTGTTTTTCACTTCTAGCATTTTCATTAAATTTTTTTCTTGTAGTTTTCATCCTTTTGTTGAAATGATCTATCTCATCATGTGTGTGTCTACCTTTTCCACTGCAGCCCTTTACATATTAATCATAATTATATTAGTTTTCCTGTTTGATACTTCAAACTTCTGGGTCACATCTGTGTCTGGTTCTGTTATTTTTATTGTTTCCTTGTATGCCTCATAATGTTTGTGTTGAAAGCTGGGCATTCTGTGTAGGAAGTAGAGACTGAGGTGAATAGTATTCTTGCCTGGAAGTGGGCATGCCTTTTCTTTTGCTAGGCCTTTATTATGATAATATCGTTAGGAGATGAACTGGGTACAAGCTCCAAATTCTTCTAGTGCAGCACTTTCTAATAGAAACATAGTACTAGCACATATGTAATTTAAAATTGTTCAGCAGCCTTACTTTAAAAAGTAAAAGTAAATTCAGTTTAATACTCTATTTAATTTAAACCAAAATATCCAGGAGATAATATCATTTTAACACGTAGCTCTAGCAACATTTCAAATATTCCATAGCTGCATGTGGTTTGTGACAATAATATTAGGTTACAATACTTGAGTATTTCCTGTGTTTATGGTGGAAGTTGGTTTTCCAGAGAGTTTTTCTCAATGTCTTTTCCACCCTCGCCTTTAGATTTTCCCTAATGCCTGTATCTCAGAAAAGTTCTCTCTCTATGCTCTTAACTTTCCCCTAGTACTGCACTACTGCTACTTATTAACTCAGTGCCTGGTGATAGGGGGGTCATTCTCAGTTGTTCTGGTTCAGCCTTATTCTTTTTTTTTAAAGATTGGCATCTGTTGCCAATCTTTTTTTTTTCTTCTTCTCCCCAAAGTCACCCAGTAGATAGTTGTATATCCTAGCTGTGAGTGTCTCTGTTTGTGCTATGTGGGATGTCACCCCAGCATGGCCTGATGAGCAGTGCCATGTCCGCGCCCAGGATACAAATCAGTGAAACATGGGGCTGGCAAAGCGGAGCCTGTGAAATTAACCACTCGGCCATAGGGCTGGCCCCGCAGCCTTGTCTCAGACAGCGCTTTGTCCCTGAATCTCAGGGGGGATCTTCTCAGCGATTCCTCTCCTCTAACGGTCTGGTTGAATGTCCATTTCTGCCCTTTTTCCAGGGTTAGGGAATGTTATTTGTTCTCTCCTCCCAACTCCTTTGGGTTGTTACTTAAGCCTTAAGTGTGATGGTGTTTCCCCCATTCCCCCAGAGATTTAAGGTTTTTGTCCATAGGAAAAATAGGGGAGAAGGATCTAGGTAAGTCTTTTGCCTTTCGTTCAAGGCTGCTTGTTCCACTCCCGCAGACCCTGTACCACAGTGGAGACCTTCTCAAGATTCTTGTCCTGCCCCCAATCAAACATGGTAGCATCCAGTGAGGTCTGTGGAGGAGAGTCTGACAGTGGATGCAGTTCCCTGGTGTTTTTGGCTCCCATGAGCCGTATGCTGTCACACCAGCTCACATTCTACCTTCAACAAGCTGGTAAATTTAAATTTTAGTAGTTACTCTTACAGGCTTATATAACACTGGGTGTCCAGCATCTGCCGCATGTTATCAAGGGCTAGTGTGCTCTTTCTCCTTGGAAACATTTGTTTTTCCTTAGATTTAAGGTTGCTTACTTTCTCTGTGACTCTGCTATCTTATGGATTAAAGAAACGTTGTAGTTTTGCAGATTTTTCTTTTTTTTTTTTTTTTATCTAAGCAGGAAAGTCACACGATTTTCAGCTTTAAACATCTCAAGTAGAAACTGGAATTCCTGGTGCTTACTTGTGATAAATATAACTCTGATTCTCTTGGAATTGCTAATGCACTTCACTGAAAGTCACTGATATACAGAAAGTAAAGTCTAGCTTTTGTAGAATTATTTGTCCTACTTTATTTTGCTTCAGTTTGTACTGAGAAATGGTATATTTTAGTTTGTTTTCCAAATGTGAATTATAGTATCTTGTTAAATATCCTTTTTTCATGCCACACTACCCCCTTCAGAGAAGCTGATTGATAGCCCAGATAAAGGGAAGACTGCTCCTCTTACCACTTCCTGGCATGTAGGAATCAATGACACAGACATATCTTTGTGACTGGAGTAACAGGGGTGGATTGGTGTCATCGTGAGCAAGCGAATAGAGTGGACAGTGGCAATTTCTACATCCCCTGATGCACAGGAAACCATATTTTCTGATATGATTGGGTGTCCAGAGTTGATAAAATCCCATTGTTTTGCAAGGGAATGAGCTCAGATCATGTACTGAAGATTTATGTAGCCAGCCTTGATGGGCACTCAACATGTGTATTCGAAAGCATTTAGAATAAATGGTTTCTAATCTGACACTTTTACCTCCAGATATGGATTGTTGCAATGACCTCAGGTTACAAATCACAGCTACTAACTAATGGACATTATTAGCCTGTGGTTTCATTGCCACTCAGCATTTTGTGTGTGTTTCATGTCGTTTTTTGCAGGGGCTTGCTGTGACAAGTTACATCCCATCTGTCTGCTCAGTCACAAGCAAAATGACAAACACAACATGGGAAACATTATTCAGATACTCAAGATTGTTTTCTACCACTTGGTTTTACTAATATGCTAACATTTAGAGCAGATAAGTAAATGAAAGATGGAGAGGACCTTGAAGTTGGGGTGATCTTGATGAGAGCTGTAAGACGACAGCAATATTTTTAAATGGACATTTGTTCATAGTCATGTTTGTTATACATTTTATATTTAATTCGCTTACCTCTCTCCCAAAATTTCCAGTGATGTGAAATAAATTAGCTGTCATATTTTATATCAGTAGGGAGCGAAGGAGCTGTCTCCCTCTTTGGAGCTGAGTTTTTACAGGAAGATGTGGACATGTGGTATGACTGGTATTTTGCTTCCTGATCTAAAAATGTTCCTTGAAATGAAGAGAAAAATCCACCTTTCACTGGACATCTACTGTAGTCACTGAGATATTGTGGTAGAAAAATTTCTCTGTAAATTAGAGGTGAGTTTGTGTAAATTTTATCACCTTAATTATCCCTATTGGAGGTGGAACATTTTTTTCCCTGTGACTGCCCATTGCTTTTTCTGTCGTGGCACAGCAATGGTTGGAAGATGCTCCGTAGGTTTTCTTTAAGGTAAAGTCAATTGGAAAGATTTAGAAATACGATGAAATAGTTTAATCATAGGGGATATGCATTTGACACATTTTGTGCTCCTTCCTTAGCATATATACTTGTCTCTCCCCACTTTTCACAGACTACCTTGTATATAAAGGGTTAAGCATAAAAAATATGCTCAATAAACACACATTGGATTCATAAAACCAGGTCAGCTGACTGTTGGATGCTTTCCTAATGATGCTGTTTGACTACAAGAGTCTCCCTCAACCTTCTTACCTTTCCAAAAACTGCCTAACTTTGACTCCAAAGCATGCATGAACTAAAATATTATGCAGTTCCTACACAAAAGACTTATAAATATCCACCATTATTGCTGTTATTAATATTCTTTTGTTTTAAAGAGAAAAGTACCAGCTCCTCTCGTTTCAGAGCAAATAACACAACTGTAAAAGCTGTTGCCAAGCAACCTGCATTCACAGCTCAGATGGGCTGAAGTGTTTATATTCATATGTGGATAAAATTGACCCACTCCTTCTCTGAAAAAAAATATATATGAAGTCTTTGAGATATTGCTACTAAGATTTTAGGGTGTGGGTCATGGCATTATTGTTGTATAGAAGGTTCCAAAACTGACACATCCATCATATATCTCTCCTTCACAATACAGTGTAAGTCACAATACAGTATACGTATCTGGTTTGGGGTCTGTTTCCCCATTACGTTGTCAGTTCCTGAGGATGAGTGTTGTGTTCTACTCACTACACAGGAAAGGATCCTATACATAGCCAGCATTCCATAAGTGTGTGATAGATGCATTAAAAATGATTTTACACAAGTGTTTGTGCTATATGCTTTCTAAAATATATTTCCTTACTAGAATTTAGAAGTAAGAAACTGTTAGATTAAAAAATCAAGCAATATTAAATTATGATAAGCCAGAACTGAAGCAAAAAGTTAAAAAGTACTAAAATTATAACAATTTAGAATTAGAAGAAACTTTATGGTCTATATATTCCAGTGGTCTCAACCTTAGTTCTCATTTGAATCACACAAAGAGCTTATACATTTAACTGGGCTAGGATGAAGTTTTGAATTGGGGTATTTTTTTGAAAGTTCCCCAGATATTTCAATTGTAGGATTGAGAACCTAGACGAATGTAGTCTAACAGTCTCATTTTATGTGTAGAAAACAGCCCAAGACACAGCATGAGGTTGTGGAAAGAATATAAGCTCTGGAGTCACCTGTCAGCCACCTGCCAATGTCCGATTTTAGCCATCAGTTCCTCACTGTAAAATAGAGGTAATATCTACTTGTATGATCCCACAGTTGATTGAATGGGATGACATGTGCTGTGCACCTAGAACCACGCATGGTGGGAGCCTGGCAAGGACTGACCCTTCTCTTAATTTTATGAGTGAACATAACCTTGATCCACTGACTTCCAGACTCTTCAGTACCATGGAAAGCAGCACAGGATACGTCTAGCTCTGGTTTTTACCCTGGGAAAGACCTAGCATGAATCTATCTGTCAAGATCCATGCAGGAAACATGAGGCACCCACAAGGGTAAATGAAGAGAGTTTAACAATGGAACTTTTTTCAAAGGTGTGGCAAGGTTACAGGAACCACCAAGGAACCATGAAGCAAGGCAGGGCCTGAAAGATCAAGGGGTCAGAGTGGTTATCAGCACCTGGTACTACTTGGGGCTGCTAGAAATAGGCCACCTGGCAGAAGCTGCATCTCAATTACAGGAACAGAGCTAGTAGATAAACTGCAGACTGGCAGAAAGAGAGGCGGGAATGAATCCCTCTCTCCTCCTGCTCTCTAATTTTCTGCTTATGATCACATTGGCTAAGACAGAGGACAAGGAAGCCCAGTTGATGCAATTCATAAGGGTCAGTCTCTTGGGGCCTGAACAGAGTGAAGAAGGATGGAGAAGGCTCCAAAAGGATGATCAGAAGATATCTAAGCAATTACTGGGCTTCTTCTCTATGCTGGGTTCTTTATGTGCATGATGTCTTTAAAGCC
Source organism: Equus przewalskii (assembly GCF_037783145.1). Classification (NCBI taxonomy): domain Eukaryota; kingdom Metazoa; phylum Chordata; class Mammalia; order Perissodactyla; family Equidae; genus Equus; species Equus przewalskii. The sequence continues at coordinate 20,194,825 of NC_091862.1, read as the reverse complement.
TGTGTTACTTTGGGGCGAATCCAAATGAACATAAATTGCCTCAAATTACTGACATTCTCTGTGGCACTATTGCTATTGTATGTGTTAATCTAGTGATTATCTATCTATCATCTATCTATCTATCTATCTATCTATCTGTCTATTTATCTATCTTCTATCTACTTAACTTTTGTTTATAAGCTATGATCTACATACATTCTTTCAGCACTTCAAATGTATTGGAATCCTACCAGGAGTCTCTCTTTGCTCCTCTCCTACCTGACAATGCCTTCCCTAAGATTCCCAGCCTTCTCCAACCGTTTAGATCCATACCTGGGTTCTTTCCTCAACCCTAGCTGGCTTCCTATCGGCTTGCAGCCTTGTTCTAAATAATTTATCCTAACTCTGTTTTCCATTTTTTATGGTAAATTTCCCTATACTAACCCTACTGAGCATCCTCATCCTCACCTGGCAGGGGAGATATTTTATAAAATACGTATTGAGGACCTGCAGACAGCAAATATTCTGTTGCTCTTTTCTCTTTGTCCAGTGCTGAAGGAACTGGCTTATTCAGTAATTGGGATTTAGGGATCAAGAACTAGGGAAATCTTAGGCTTACGAAAAAATTCTCAGCCAGATTTATGAGAATTCAGTTAAGAAGTATCTCATAATAATATCGAAGAGGAGCAAGGACCTCATAGTGACTTGAACATGAGCTGGCAGAGAAAAGGGACAGCATTCTTAGGAACAGCTTGAGCAAACTTTCAGGGTCAGGCATGGGTTCCATGTGCTCAGGGGCACAACGACAACACCATCCTATCTGGAGCGAAGAGTTCTTGATGAGACGGGATTATATTACCCACCATTTATGGTGTGCCTACTGCGTGTCTGGAACTGTACCACATCACTTACATATATACAACCTCTGTTATGCACTGAATGCTGGTGTCTCTCCCACATATTCATATGTTAAAACCCTACCCCCCCCCCATACAATGGTATTGAGAGGTGGGGCCTTTGGAAGGTAATTAGGTCATGAGAGTGGAGTCCCCATGAATGGGATTAGTGCCCTTATGAAAGAGACCCCACAGAGCTCCCTCATCTGCTCTCCACCATGTAAGGGTGCAATGAGGAAATGGCCATCTGCAACCGGGAGAAGGACTCTCAATGTAACCTGATGCCCTGGTCTCAGACTTCCAGACTGTAGAACTGTGAGAAATAAATTTCTGTTGTTTATGAGCCACCCAGTCTATGGTATTCTGTTATGGCAGCCTGAGCTGGCTAAGATCTTTACAACACAGAAAACTGTGTCACACATCCAGCAAGCAGTAGAACCTGGTTAAGGACTCAGATCTGTCTGCCTTCAAAGCCACGGTCTCTGCAGGGCAGAATGCTGCCTTATTTTATTATATAGGATTGGTGAAGGAGGGCAGATGTCAGAGATCTTTGAGAACCAGAAATAAGGAGTGTGGAAAGATCTGGTTGACATTAGACAGAAATTTCCATGTGCATCATTTACAGAAGAACATTTCCTAAAATGATCATACCCGCCCCCAAAGATTCCCAAGAAGTTAGGCATATTTTAATCTTTTTTTGACTCTGCAAATATTTTTTCAATCAGCCACCATGAAATCAGTTGCATAAAATTCCTGGGCTCTGTCTAAACCCTCCTGAATCTGGTAATTATTTTCCTCTATGCATTGCCTGAGAGGTTGTAGGGATAATAAGGAGAACAAGCGATGGCCAGCTTAGAATATTGTCCCATCACCATCTCCACTTTTTCATAAAGAATTTTACAGTATACTGGATGTGAGAGGCCTTGAAATGATGCTGTCTGAGGTACAGGAATTGCTTAACACAGAGAAGAGAACTTTTGTGGGGCCATACTAACATTTTTCATGTATGGAGACTACTTATAATATTATTTATGTTATTTAGTTTTTGCTATATCTCATCTACTTCAAGCTTTCTAAGCAGTCATGCTCAGTCCTGGGAAGGCCACCTGCCCTTCAGACAGAGAACCCGAGGTAATCCAGAGGCAATGGCAACAAACCTTTGAGCAATCCAGATTTTGATTAATGCAGGAGGCTTTGTTACAAGTCACATCGAATGCCGGAAGTGGGTTTATATTAGTAAAACTGTTGTCTTAATTAGCACTACGAGTGTTAGTAATGGGCTTTCATTAATGAAGTAAAATGTATTGAAGATATATGGGTTGGCTAAAATATTTTAGAGATACTCTAAATAGGGGATAAGAAACTAGTAATAGCTATGGTCTGTAGCCTCAGGGAAATTCCCAGACTCAATCCCTAAATAATACTCTGTTCAGCCACTGATTTAGGAAAGTTTCTAATGGAAACCATTGGGATAACAGAATCCTATCTCTGGAATGTTCTTCTGTCCACCTTGAGGAATCCTTTCAGGCCAGATATAGTCAGAGCACCTAAAAAAAAGACAGAAAACCAGAGAATGTTTCAGCTTAAAGAATGTGATTATGACTATTTTGTGCCTGCTTCCTAATCAACATTTATTCAATAAATATCTATGTGTTTGCCAGAAGTAGCCAAGCTTTAAGCACCTCTGATCTTCGAGGGCCACTGTTACAAGTAAAAAGAACCCAAGAGTCTTAGATCAGTCAGCAACAGTCAACTTTCCTTATATTCCAACTACTTTATTAGCCATGCAGGTTTTTCTGGGTAGTTTGGGAATCGGATAAGTACTGATAACTTTTTGTATATATTTGATCTAAGTTCTAATCAGCTAGTGTAAGTATAGGACTTTTGGGTCAAGCTTCTTTCTAGGTTGGAGACAGCCTATATTAGCAAATTTTCATTGCCTAGCTATTCCTATTGGTCCGGTTAGTAAGCTCTCATTTATGTACTCAGTTTGGAGAATAGGAGCAGAACCAGAAATGAAGCCATGAGTTCACTAATCATTCTTCTCTGCTGTGGCCGTAGCTTTGGGTATTTATTAGCTATTGCTGATAATTTAGAGGGATGTTAATTGCAAAATTGATGACTGCGCCTATTTTGCCACTTCTATTCTCAACCTGATTTGGTTTTTTTTTTCCTAATTGATAGCTGCTGCCTTTACTATGAGTTATTAACAATAAGAGAGAGTTTTATTGTTTGATAAAGTGATACATTATTCTTTTGTTCTTAAGGTTAATTGTGGTTCCTTGTGTCCCATTTATTCTTTAACATTTCCAAATGGGTACAAGTAAACACACTATTGAAAACATAAATATAATTGTGTAGGAAGATAATCTAAAATAAAGATCACAAATGCATTTGTGTTAAGGGGCAGGAATGATAACATAAATGTGCAAGAGGTGGGTGTAAGGCAATAGGGAAAATAGGAACTATGGCCCCACTGAAAAACATCTGTAATTCTTTTTTTCCTGAGCTATTCAAATAAAACCAGCCTCTGGGTCCAATAGATTGTACCAAGCAAAATATTAGAAATAAAATTGATGCTTTCTACAATTCAAGGCTTTTATAAATAAATATCTTGAAGAAATTGATATTCTGTGTGCTTAAAAAAATTTGTCATAATTGCTATTTATTTATACTATTACCAAAAATGATATAAAGGTGATTTCTAAAGTCAAGAGAATATGACCAGATTTTATACAGATTGAGATAATTATAGCAAGATCCCAGAGAGTGGTTAAATATTCAAAACTTGCTTTCCCATCACAAACATATAATGAGTACATTCATTTTTCCAGAATGACTACATTTTGTAGTCTCAAGATTAATGATCATGTGACAATTAGTCATTATATTGAAAAGTAAAATGTAATTGAGAAAGCTCTAGGGAGCACAACGCTTTCCTTATAGCTATAAGCCAAATATATAAGTCTCACAGAAAGAACCTTCATCTTCAACTGTCTAGCATTTATGGTCTTAGTGCCTTCAAAGGATGTGACTTATGAATGTTTCTCTTAGTGACATAACGAAATAATCTGGCCAGCTCATTGAATTGTATTCTGCAAGCTCTGTTGTAGTAGCTGAACTCTTCTCAATCTCCTGAATTTTGTCCTGTTAAAAACATTTAGCTTCTGATGTTTACTTTCAATTTTAAACAGGGCTGGATTAAATCATGTTTACAATTTTAAAATTCTACAAAGATTAGAGTCAACGACAACAAATAAACAGGACAGTCTCTTTGTTTTTGGAGTCTTATTCCATAACATTTCAGGAGAAAGCTCTCAGTCATTAGGAAATATACTTCAGTGAGCAGGTACTTGGACCAATTTGCCTTCAACAACTCTGCAATATTTGAGTTTGTACCTGCTGCTCAGGCAACTCTGCCAGGACGGACCAGAGTAGTTTGCTGTGGCCAAGAGCAATAGCTTTGGTGACAGATTCTTTGACTTGGAAAGTCAGTAGGATTCACAGATCAGGCTTCTGCGGAGGGGCAGGGCTCAATGGGAGCTCATTCACCAAGTGAAAAAGAGCTCTTTGTAATAGTTTTGGAAGGCAGAGCTGATAATCTGTGGAAGTCAGTCTGTGGATGTACACCCTCAACAGAGAGAAGATCAAAGGAGGAATTAAGCTGAAGGGCTAAGGGTTAAATATTGTTTATTAATAGTCATACCCAGAATACATTCCACAGAAATGTCAGTTTACCATGTTCTATCATGGTTTGTGTATTTTATATCTGTTATTTCTTGATTGATGCAACATCTAAAATGCCAGAACCATATTTTTTCATTTTGTATACCCAATACATGAAACATAATAGGTACTTGATATATGTTGTACTTTAATTAAACTGGACATATTAATAAAGACTCTTTTGTTTTCAAGTTACAGAAAGCTATGTGAGCTAACTTAGGTGAAAAAGATGAATTTTTACTAGGGAGAAGACCACATTCATGGATCAGAAAAATAACTGGTACCAGGCTCATAAATGTCGATGGGATGTTCTCTCATCTCTGCTCCTCGCAAAATACTTCTCTCTTCCTCTACAGACCAACTTCCTCTTCTCCTTCAGCTCACATGGTGGAACAAACACATGGCTGTCAGTAAGCACCCACATTTCCATGATATGAGACCAGGCTGCTGGTGAGGAGAGATATCTCTTCCTCAGCCCCAGTTCTAAATTCTCTAGGAAGGGAGGCTGTTTGTTACAGCTTGGGATCAATTGCCGGTTCATATCTGGCAAAGGTCTTGGGGTCACCTGGCTGCCTGTAACCCAGTGCTATAGCTACATGGATGCAGGAGGCAGATGTTAGGAACGGGCAAATGAAACAATTCTAAAATTTAGTGGTGCACTAATTTAGAAGAAATGATGTTAGAGCAGTGTAAGAAATACATATACATATATATAAATATCATACATTATATACTATATATAATACTATGTGTAATATACAATCAATTGTAATTTAACATATAGTAGCATACATTATATAAAATATATTACATTTTATATAATAATTTTTGCTGTGTATTATATGCACAATAAAATCAATCTACTTTTTAAAGACTCATCCTGGTCTTAGTAAACCTGTAGAAGGAGGAAATGGACCTATATTAGATGTTTCCCTAAGAAGCTTTTGTTGGATGCTGGTTCTTAAGAATTGAGAAGATTGTCTCCATGCCCTAGCTGTCGTAAATAATTCTGAAAAGAACACACGAGTGCATCTATCTTTTCAAATTAGTGTTTTTTGCCTTCTTTGATGACTATCCACAAGTGGAATAGCTGGATCATACGGTAGTTCTAATTTTAAGTTTTTAAGGAGTCTCTGTACTACCTAAGTGCCTATTGATGGATGAATGGATAAAGAAGATGTGGAATAAATATAAAATGGAATATTACTCAGCCATAAAAAGATGAAATCTTGCCATTTGTGACAACATGGATGGACCTTGAGGATATTATGCTAAGCAAAATAAGTCAGATGGAGAAAGACAAATAGCATACGATTTCACTCATATCTGGAAGATAGGAACCCCCCCAAAACAAACACATAGATACGGAGAACAGATCAGTGGTTACCAGAGGGGATGTGGGGAGTGGGGAGGGCAAAAGGGGTAAAAGGGGACATTTGTATGGTGATAGTTGGAAACTAGACTTTTGGTGGTGAACATAATATAGTACATACAGAAGTTGAAAAATAATGATGCACCCCTGAAATGTTTATAATGTTAGAAACCAATGCTACTCCAATAAAAAAAAAAAGAGCAAAAAGAAAAAAAGGAGAGTTGGGAAGGAAGCCAGTCCTCTGCTCTGGCAAAGCTCTAGGTCTATGGAGGACAGCTTGCTGCTTAATAAAGCTGCTTTCTTTGCTCCCTCTCCCCGTCCCTTTTCTTTTCCATCCTAGGTTAACCCACAGCAGTGTGGCTGCTTCTGTTCTAAAAAGCTCTGTGGATGCTAAGAACTTAATCCTCATGAATGAAAAGAGCCGCAAAGATATGAGAAAAGCTGTATAAATTACTGCCAAGATAGGAAAATCGGATTGGCAGTAAATATAATAGAGGCAGGCAGATGTACAAAGGATTCAATGTATTTATTTAACTTGTTTTCACACATTGAAGACTTTATATGCACATTTCCTCTATTGAACAAGTATTTTGGTATCATCCAGAGTTTTCTATATACTTTCTACGTATTTAACATTATGATTGAGCTCTTATATTGTTCTAGAAACTTTTCTAAGCATTTTACTTATTATCCCATTTAATTGACATAATAACTTATAAGGTAGTTTGTTAGCCTCTTTTTGTTAAGCAGGAAACTGACTCACAGGAAGGTTAAATATCACATCAGACAGCGTGTGGTGGAGGGAAAACTAGACCCATTGGGTTCCAGAGCTCGCCTTAGTATGCATTTCATATAAACCTTGCCTACCATTTCTGTGCAGGTACAGTGGCATGATAAGTTATGTGGCTGATAAAATTAAGGAACATATTACTGGAAATATTTTAATAAGTGAGAATTGTGAAATTATATAACAGCAAGAAAAGCATAGCATGATTTCCTCTGCTTCTCTTGACTCTAAGGTGACAGATGGGACTATTTTAGCAAGATGAATGTCTTGAAGCACTTCGGGGTTTCTAACATTTTACTTTTCAGTTCAGACAATTGTTTGATTAATGAAGTACTGGTTTGAGTTTCCCTAATTTTCAGGCTTAAAAACAAGATCCCTGAAAGAATATACGATAGGTCTAAGTGGAAACTTGAGCAGCCATCTATCTATTTTCAAATAGCACCATTTAAATGATCACAGACAGAATTGCATAGATTAAAACTATAAAAATATGTTGTCGAACTTCCCTCTTTAACCCTCTCATAATCAGGCATCTTAAATATCAACTCCTTGCCATTGTCTCTTCTTCCTCCCACTCTAATTTTAATTGACTTGAATCCCTAAAGCCCCATCAGTAAAATAACTTCCAAATTAGTTTCCCAATCCTCTTTGCATAGAGCTTTTCTAACTTCAACATCCTTTCATGTTTGTTCTTGCTTTAATTTTATTTTCAGAGGTGAGTGTCACATTCACAAATGGGCAGCCCTGGAGAAGGCAGATCATACATTATTCTCCTTTGAATTATTCGTGACCTAGAATTCAAACATTAGAAGTGAGGGAGAGACTTGCTGTATAGATCTGGCATATACAGTTGGAAACTACCTTAGGCCAAAAGCAGCAGATGCTCTGTTTTCACAGTTGTTTATAAGCATCCCATGAAAGTAAAGACACCTTGTCTGTCTAATCTGGTCTCAGCATTTGATTTGGGCATATGGATGAAGGCAGAATTTGTGCAGAGTGATCCTTATAAATCAACTCATATCATGTCTCTTATCCACACTGATCCCTCCAATCTCATTCCTTCCCATCTTCAAAGCTTGTACCAAAATCCTCCATGATCTGGTCCCCTCTGATCGCATCTTTTAACCCTGATTCCAGTGACTCTGTTAATTTTGCTCAGCGCATTCCTATATGGACACCTTTCCATTTCTAGTTCCTTCTGCCTGAAATGCTCTTGCTGAGACGTCCCCAAGGCTCACACTTTCACCTTCTCTATGTCTTTCCTCAAATGCGTCTCAGTGAAGCTTTCTCTCACCACCCTCATCTTACCTCCTCCTCTGGTACCTTCTCTTTTCCCCCTAAAAGTTATATCTATCTTACATTTAACATATTTCACTGACTTTTTTCTTGATTATTTTGCTTCCTAAAGGTAGATATTTCTGTCCGTTTTATTCACTAGTATATCCCCAGTGTCTAGAACAGTACCTTGGTAAAATATTTGTTGAATAAATGAAAGAATGACAGACTACATATGCAAGAAATAGAGGTAATAAAGGAGTGTGCGATTAATTCCTTAATGGTGTCACAAAATATTTGGAAAGACTTCCTGCAGGAGGTAACATTAAAACTGGGTTTTTAAGGCTCAATAGGAATTTTCCAGGAGGGCAACTTGAAAGACGGCATTCCACACAGTCGAAAATACATGTACAAAGGCACAGATACAAAGCCATAGGATGTGTTTGGAAAACTCCAAGCTTTAAAATATTGACGAATTTTACTATGTATTAAAATAAAGATATCAGAAATTATTCTTTAAATAATGGAAAGCCTATGAGGAGTTTTAAGGATGAATGATGGAGAATCATGCTATGCTCTGGCAGCAATGAAAAGCATGAATTCCAGGAAATGGAGGCTTGACTTAGGGAAACAGGTTAAAAGCCTGAGTAACAGTGCAAGCTGAGGAAGATGAGGAACAGACGTTCTACAGCGTGTATGTGGAGGAGTGGTAACAAAAAGAATTAACAGGAATAAATGATTTACTGAGCGTGTGTGTGTGTGTGTGTAGGAGGTTTAGAGAAATGGAGGAGCTGAACTTATAATGTTGATGAAAAATAGGCTTGTTCAGCTGAATTACCCCATCTATCTTTTGTTTGTTGACACTGATGCATTTCTTGGGATAATTTCTGGACTGTTCACTTTTATTTGATAGATCTCGAGAGTTCCAGACTCTGGTTTATTGCTAAGGTGATGCAATTAGGAGGATGATGGACCTTTCTTTCTTAAAATCAATGAAAATATCAGCAAAACAGTCTAAGCTATATTTTCTCTCAACATGTATAATCTTAAAACCTTCGGTAAGATCTCAAGACTGCTGAACTTTATCTTGAAGTAATAGAAAACTATTGATTTTGATTCACTCACATAAAATAAGAACTATTCTCAACAAATCCTCTGCATAAAATTAGTCTGCATGTGAAATATATCACTGTCTGCTATTGCCAGCTCAGTGTGCATTATTTAATAGAAAGAACATAAACTTTAAGTCACAGTGACCTGGTCTGAATTCCATACTTGCAAGAAGACCTTTGGCAAAATTACCAGATCACCGTGAATCTTACTTTTCCCGTGAGTACAGTAAAAATAATACCTACATTGCAGGATAGTTTTGAGGTTTAAATGAGACACACATATGTATAAGTCTAGGATTCTTTAATTAGAATAACAAAAACTGACTCTGGCTAATGAGTAGAAGGGATTTAAGTCAAAACTTAAAATATTGACATGAAGCTAGAGAATGTGCAGCAATGGGCAGAAACTAAGGCAGCAGGAACCACAGAAATTGTCTCATATCCTAATGGTCTGGATGTCACCACTAGAAAGGATATGTGCCAACTACGTTTTTCATCCTTGTGTCACCTGCTCAAGACTATAAGTCCTGGGAGAGAGTATCCAGTTGGCTCATTTGGTCCCTCCCAGCGTCCATACCAAGACGCCAATCTGGGAATTTCCATCCCAACAGAGCCTCACAAGGAAACTGAGAGGCTGGGGAAAGGAGAATGTATTCTTGCTGGCCAAAAACATTAAAGTTATGACTTTCAGGTGGCCCATTCAACTGATGGCTTTGGAGCTGTTTTGACCATAATCTGCAGCAAGAAATACATATTACATTACCACCTAGAGTTCACAGATGTGTATGTATGTACATGTGTATTTATGTATCACCAAGACAAAAGTTTCTCTAAACCAAACTTATTCTTAGTATATGTGTTGTACTTGTTTCATTTTATTCTATTTCATGTTTTAAAAGCCTTGTCATAGCCCATCAAGTTAATTTCATGAGTTTTGGATGGATTGCAATGCATGGGCTGAAAACATTTTATTATAGAGTGTATAATATTAGCAAATTGTAGGCATTCTGTAAATGTCAAGTTCTCTCATGCCATCTTCTCTTGTTTGTTTGGTTTCCTACTCTTCCATCAAATAAAATCGAATACAGTGGCTGAATGACCAAGATATCTGAAGCCTCTTTCATTGTACTGACCTAATGACATGGTGTCAATCATATTTTCCTAAAGAATGGAGTTGTATTAAAAAAATCAGGATTGTTAAGAGATGTGAAGTATAAAGAAAAACGGTATTGAGGAAGAAATAGTAAAATGAAGAGAATAAGATATGAGGAAACTAAGCTTCCTTTCTTCAAATAGCGTAGAATAATTTTTCTGATCCACACACACCACTGTTGCTGCTCTCTGGAATAAGACTTAGAAGATTAAGCACACCTTTTCTTAATTTTTCCTGTATTATTGAGCTATTTAGCTTCTTTTCAGCACAAAAACATATCTTGACCTAAAATACTGAGTTAATTGGTTCGGGGGTTAAGGGCTTGTATTAGTAAAATAATTGGCTTAGTTCTTTATTTCAATTTTGGTGTGTGTGTCTATCATCAAAGCATGAGGCTTATAATAGGTTTGGTCAAAAAGAACTTGAATCTGATAGTTTGTGTGCTTCAAACACAAGACAATTAGAGAATTCAGAGGTTTAAAATGTTATGAATTGCTCTTTGGTCACAGTATATTATTTAAACCATTTCAGAAGGGCTTCTTTTCCCCAACTCACTGGACCCATTATATACTTGTATTAGCTGGCCTAAGCTGGTCTTCACTTCTCAATTTTTTATTTATTTATTTTTTATTGATTCCTTATCCCGTTTCCAAGGAGAACTGTGACAATCCCCCTGTCTTCAAGCCTTTCGTGCTTGATCTAGCCTTGTCAAACTGGGGAGTGATTTCTCTAACTTGTATTTGAGGTTCACCTGGTTGACTCCTCTGTTTCTCTCTCTTCAAATAACTTTGTGTCTCTCCACCAGAAGAAGCCTCTGATTTTAAGGTATACCCTTTCTCCTGTTTCTTGATCTCTGTTCCTTCTTGCCTCTTCTAAGTCCCCTAACCTAACCCCTAACCTAAGTCCTCTAATTTTGTCCCTTCTCATTTGCATTTTCAAATTGTCCTTCTTCACTGGAGATTTCTTCTTTTTAAATTAATGTTCTCAGATACCCTAACAAACTACCAAAAACTCTTTGCTCAACTTTCCTATTCTCCTAAGCTACCATACTGTAACTCCCCTTTCCTTCAAATGCTACATTTCTTGAAAATGTATACTTGTGACTTCCACTTATTCACATTCTCTCCAGTGTCTCTAATCAAGCTTTCACCTCCACCAGTCTACTGAAGCTCTTCTCTCATGACAAGACGATCCAAGAAGTGTTTTTGTTTCAGTTGGTTTCCTCGATGTTGCACTTTTCTAGTTCTTGGACTCCTTCCTGGGATCCTTGTCCTCAAGTTGTACCCTGACAAGTAGGCATCTCCCAAAACCCTCTTCTGACCTCTTCTCTTTGCATAGCTGTTAGATACATGGACTGTGGAACCTCAAAGCCTTGGATTCAATTGGAATCTGCCCCTAAGAGCTGTGCCATTTTGTCCAATTTACTTATCCTTTCAACCTTGTCAACTGGAAATAATAATAGTATCTATATCCTAGAGTTTTTGGAATATTAGATGAGATAGTGTCAGCAAAGCACTTAGAGAGTCCTTTGCTGGTAGTAAATGTCAGCTGTCATTTTTTTCCCCCCGAGAAAATATAAGTCCTTTTGCTGGGCATGGTGGAACACTTTTTGCCAGCTTCCTGTAGAAAGAACTCCACCACACCACTTCAGGCCTCCATCTGGCCCTTCGCTCTCTCCCCCACTGCTGTTATGGGTAAAGATCTTCAGCGTTCAGTTTAACACTGTCCATCTTCCTTCCTCCCTGCTTTCCTCCTTTAGACCCTAAATTTTGTACGGCAGTCTGCATGTGGATAAGTGTACCCAATGCTAGGACTCTGTATTAGGAAATCCATTGGTGCTGCACCCCTACACCATAATCTTCAACTCTTTTTATATTCGTCTGTCATCTCCTTTTCCAATTTCAGTTGATCCAGAAATTGACCAGAAGTAAGAGGGTGGCACCTCATGAGGCCTGCCTTAAACCTCAACACTCATTGTGTTCTTTTTTCTATTACGTTGAATTTAAACTCCAGCTTTTCCCCGCTCTAATTCATCCTACACATCACCGCCTATAATCTTCCTGATGAAAAGCTCTTATGGTGTCATTTCTTTTACAACAGATACACTTGCCCTCCGCTGTTTAGAGGCTGTGTTGGTTTCACTGAGACCTTCATGGCCCTCCACAGCGTGTCTGATTCTCCCACTGTTGCTTTTGTGTTCCCCAGTGCTCCAGAGGAGCTAGGCTTCTTCCTGAACAGCTTGTGAGTTTTCTTCCTCTGTGCTTTGGCTTATGCTGCTTCTTCCACATAGATAGTCTCTTATCCATCTTTATTTTTCAAAATTCTAGTACTATTCTGAAGCCATCTCCATTGTCATCTTTTCAGTAAAGGCTTTCTTGATCCTCCAATCTGATATAATTTATTCCTTCATTTGCCTGTATTTTTCAATTCTCTTATAGCATATATATCTCCTTATTTTAAAATTTATAATGGGACTATTTTATTTTCACTTGTACGATAAGATCATAATCTGTTTAAAGGCAGGAGCTATGCCTTCCTCTTTTAAAACTCTGTAGTGTCTATTGAGCACTGAGCGTGGGGCCTTGTAGTTAGTAAATGCTCAGTAAATATTTTGTGGTTCAAACTGAAATTAATAAATAACACAGGAGACTCATGGAACACATTTTCTATCCATTTGTTCTTTTGTTAAAATAGTTTTTTCCCAAGAAGGCAACTGTGGTTTTAGTTGCAGTAATAAGCTATTTCTTAACTAAACGGCACAGTGGTTATAGTTGGGTGAGTAATTTTCTTGAGGTTTTTAGGTTGCAGTTGACTTAAGGTCTTAAAACTTACAGTGGAATTAAAGGCAAAAGGTAGCATTGAAATGCTGGTTTGAAGACAGATGGTTTTCATGACAGCAGTGAAACTCAGGCAAAATGTTTGTTTAAAATGAACTCTTAAGCACTCAAAAAATGCCCTGGGCTGCTCATTTTCTTAAATTCATTCCGTAACATATTTTTCATGCTCCTCTATGCACGAGACACAAGGCATCCTCAGTGTTCAAAACCTAATTTACAAAGACGGTAATATCAAATGCAGACAGCCCATTATGCCTGAGAAAACTTGTCATAGCACTTTGTCTTTCTGTAATATGAAGATGTTATTTCTCTTCTCCCTGCCCTTATTTTCCTCATCTCAGTTACCTTTTCCCTTTTTGTTTCTGTCTTTACTTTTTACAATGCCCTCTTTTCTTCCTATATATTTGATTTGATTCTTGACTTACATACCTGTGGGTTTGTTCCACCAAATTGACTTCAGAGAGGTCCCTAGAACCAAATAACCTAGAAGTAGACCTCACTACATACAAGATTGTAGTAAAATCCGTGAGAGTGGGGTCATACGTCCAGTACTTGGGATTGTAGCTCACGTCCTATTCTGCATTGAAAGAATAGATACAGTTGCTGAATGAATAAATTAACGATAATGCTAATACAGGCAGCAGGCCTTTCTCGCATCTAGAATAATGAGGTCTTCTTGCCCTGCCCCTACCCTGAGAACTGATGAAGACTTTTCTGTCTAAGCTCCCACTAGCTATCTTCCCAGTGAAGTTGCACTGATCTCATTACCTGGGTATGCTCAAGGTTAAAGGTTAATGCTTCTAGAAAACTCTTTCCCTCTCATTTCTTTGCTTACTCCTATTCAATTCATCCATCATTTCCTAGTTTTTTCAATTGCTTTTCATACAGCTCAAATCTAGGATTGCCAGATCTCACACAACACTGTATTTTTCCAATCACCGCGCTTATTGCATTGTTTCAAAATTGTTAGTTGCCTTGTTTATTTCTTCCTTGACTATTATTTCCTTTTAAGAAGAGGCCTTTTCTGCCTTGCTCCCTGCTACATTTCCAGTATGCAAACACTACTTGGCAACAGCCAGGATGGAGACAATTAATGGTGAAAACAATTAATTGAAATATTTAAATGGGTCCTCTGGCTTAACCTGGCTGGTCATACCAACTCCTTCGGAGAACTAGTGGAACCCAGGGTGCCTGGCCAAGCTGGCTGCCCTGGACGTCTGGTTTGAGTGAGGGAGCCGGGAAGTACTGGTTGGCAGATGACACAGTGTGGGATTATCAGAGAAATGAGGGACAATGTCCAGGAATGAAGGTGCCAAGGAGGCAATTCGACTAAAACATCTATCTGGAGGGGATGCGCAGAAGCAGCACAATGCAATGGGAGCAAAAACTAGAGACACAGTGACATTAAAAATGAGGAGGAAAAGAGGGTAGGCTGAAGAGCCTGAATGCCTGGGAACACAGCCAAAGGGTTGTTTTATGGAGCTTCTGACTTAACAGCACAGAGAGAAAGGGAACTGTTTAAGCACGCTGGGCCAGTTTGGATAGATGTTGGTATTCTTGATTTCCCACAAAATGCCCTTTAACATGGAGAAAGAAAGAACATAATAATTTCCCAAGTAAATATGACTGTAAAATTATTGTCAATCTTGGATGAATTTTCACTACTTTAATATTTTAGGCTGAATTGAGAATGAGTTGGCACCTGATGGATACTTTCTCACTCGACATAGTCTCAGCCCTGGTAGTCTAAAGGAAAGTAGGGAAATATTTCATTCCTACTCTCTCCTTTCTGGGAAAGAGGTCCTGGCTCTGGACCAACCAGAAATCTGGGCAGGTATCCTTCTGCAGATGTCTTTTGGGGTGGCCAGAGAACTCCATATCCATCTGACAACTTACCAGGTCCCAGGAAATACCAGGGCAAAAGTGCTGGTAGTGGCCCATTGCATTCCAAGAAGTGTATTTCTAGCAAGTCAATGTTGCTTCCTTCCAGACCCTTTCTTACATGATCCTGTTTTGTTTTCCTAAGGTGACATAGCACTATTTGAAATGATGTTATTCATGTGCATAATTACTTATTCCTGATTCCAGCACTAACATGTAAGCTCCAAGAGAGCAAGCTACAGGGGCAGCTTGCTCACCCCTGTATTCCCTAGCACCTAGGACATTACTTGGCATAGAGTAGCACTCTATAAATATTTGTTAAATCATAAATTAAGGAAAATGGATGGAGTTGGAATATTTCTGTTTTCAGTACATGTTGTGGAGTGTACCCCATCTGTTCAGACAGTCAGAGAACCAGAGACAGTGATAAGAGAAGAGCTCGCACTAACTCAACAGAGCCGTGCTTGAGGACCTGTGCAAGCTGGTCCACACTCCAGACGGAGGACTGATGAGACGTTGTCTGCAATCCGTAGGGCCAAGGTACACACCTCTCCCATTAGCAAAACTGAGCCTGGATAGAACTCCTATTTTTGATAATGCCATATAAATTAGAAAATAAGTTTAGAAAAATTTTGACACCCTTAATAAGATAGAAAAGACATGGTCTTCATGAAACAGGGATAGACAGCCAAATGACAAGAATATGAGGCAGACAGTCAGAAGGGTGAGTAAGGAAGGAATCCAAAAAAAAAAAATAGAACAGCAAAATTAGATTAAAGTCTGTGCTAAAGAATTAAATTGACACTGTGGATAATTAAATGATGATGATGCCAACGCTAAAGCTGAGGATGTCTGACATGAGCTGGGCACTGATATGTTTCAGAACGTGTGCTAAGGCCTATGTATGTGCTGTTAGCGCCACACCTTCCTCATTATGACTGAACACTAGGATCAACTAGAGAAAACTTTTTAAATATCAGTGCTTCACCTCACACCCAGATTCTGATTTCATTAGTCTAGAGTGGAACCCAGGCAGTTCCACATCATTGCGCAATGCCAGCGGTCACTGCCAACAGAGAGTAAAATATCTCGTGAATTGTGCAATGTGGGTAGCCCTAGGCCTACCCCTCTTAAAGATTATCATTATCATTATTATTATGATTATTTAGTTTCATAAGTGATTCAAACAAAAAGGCAGTGTTGAGAATTGCTGGCATACGTGATTTTATTTAATCTCATTTTTGGGGATTGGCTTGAAACCGTCTCCCAAAATGCAGAGGGAAAAGCAAATAAATAAAAGTAATGAGAAAGAAGACTATAGATATGAGAAAAAATAGAAAGGAAACTCAAACTAAGAATTATAGGCATTCTTATAAGAGAGGCCAAGGCCTCTAGAACAGAAATAATGATTTACAGCATAATTTACAAAAGTCTTCAGTTACGAAGAAAGGACCCATTGAAAGGGCATGCCATGTTTCATATAAAATTAATAAAAAAGAGGCATCTATATCTATGAATTTCAAAAGTGTAAAGTATTCTTATGAATCAGCAAGCAAGGGTCAAAACAAAACAAACCAAAAACCGTTGGGCCAGACGGGTGGTGTAGTGGTTCAGTTCACATGTTCCACTCCGGTGGCCTAAGCCTGGGGTTCCCAAGTTCAGATCCTGGCCATGGACCTACACACTGCTCATCAAGCCACACTGTGGCAGCATCCCACATACAAAATAGAGGAAGATTGGCACAGATGTAAGCTCAGGGACAATCTCCCTCAAGCAAAAAGAGGAAGATTGGTGACAGATGTTAGCTCAGGGACAATCTACCTCACCAGAAAAACCCAAATACACTGGCCACAAAGGCATAAACGTGGCCTAGCTTCAGACTTTTATGATAGAAGAAGATGAAAAAACCTCCATAGAATTTTGTGGATGACAGTTTGTTATCTGTGACCAGACAAGATATTGTTCTCATGTGAAGGTGAGAGAAAAACATTTTCCTTTAAGAATTTAACAACCTGCTGAAAAATTATACAAATATATTCTCCATCTGACTAGATTTAGTAGTAGTAGATTTTTATCTTACGGCATAAACCAAACATATCTTAGATAGATTAAACCATGTGTGACTGTCTGTATCTATTTATAATTTACTTTATATATGTTATAATAAGTGTATGCTGAAAGATAACATAGATAAATATTTCAAGGTAACAGCATGAATCAAAATAGAAACTATTTATAAAACTGACTCTTTAAACATCTTTTCCCAACAGAAATCATGATAAACCAAATTTAAAAGAAAACAAACAGTAATATATTCTCAACATATATATTAGACTATGTGTGTTTATATGTATGTATACGTACACATTATAATGATGTAATGAATAGGAAACAGATAGGAAACCTTGACAAAGGCAAATGACACAAACAGATAATTACAAAGTAAAATATAATTTAGCAGATACTTGTTGAGTGAATGTGTAAGCCAAAAATTTTATTTATTTTTTTCCAGCCTTATTGAGATATAACTGACATATAACATTGTGTGAGTTTAAGGTGTACATCGTGTGCATTTGACATGCTTGTGTATTGCAAAATGATTACCACTGTCAGGTTAATTAACACCTTTATCACCTCACCGGAGTATCATTTCTTTTTTGTGGTGAGAATATTTAAGATCTACTCTCTTAGTAGCTGTCATGTATATATAATACAGTGTTGTTTACTATAATTACCATGATGTACTTTAGAGCCTCAGAACTCATTTATCTTATAAATGGAAGTTTGTACCCTTTGACCAACATCTCCCCATTTTCCCCATCCCCAGCCACTGGCAACCACCATTCTACTCTCTGTTTCTATGAGTTTGGCTTTTTCAGATTCCACATATAAGTGATACCATACAGTATTTGTCTTTCGCTCTCTGACTTATTTCACTTAGCATAATGCCCTCAAAGTCTATGCATACTGTTGCAAATGACAGTGTTTCCTTCTTTTTATGGCTAAATAATATTCCTTTGTATATATACACCATGTCTTCTTTGTCCATTCCTCCAGAGACAGACATTCAGGTTGTTTCTAAATCTTGGCTGTTGTGAGTAATGCTACAATGAACATGGGAGTGTTACCGAACCTGAAGTGAGTTCGCTCATCTGTTGCGCAGCAAGCCAATCTCTGACGCCGGGTGTGGTGGAAGAAAGTAGGAATTTTATTTTTGCACAGCACTGAGCAAGGAGAGAGGGCAGCTAATGCTGAAATCCCAGACTCCCCGAAAAGCTAAAAGGAAGGGTTTTTATTTGGGGTTTTAGGTAGGGGAGGGGAAGCATATGGCCTTGCTGGTCAGAGCTTTCCCACCAGCTTGTATCTCTTTGCGGGGAGGAGACGATCCAGGTGCTTGTCCTTGATGGTGTCTGTCTTCATGGAGGACAGTGGATTCTGGAGCAAGGAAGCCAGAGAGTAAGCAGGGAATGAGTGTTTTGGTTTTAACCCCATATCTGCTGGGTTTAATGTGGGGAAACTGATATCAGGGTCAATATCAGGAGTGCAAATAGCTCCTTGAGATACTTTCATTTCCTTTTGATAGATACCCAGAAGTAGGAGTGCTGAATCATGCTAGTTCTATTTTTAATTTTTCAAAGAATCTCCCTATTGTTTTACGTAGCGGCTGCACTAATTCACATTCCCACCGACAGTGCACAAATGTTCCCTTTGTCCACACTCTCTCCAATACTTGTCATTTCTTGTCTTTTTGATAATAGCCGTCCTAACAGGGATGAGGTGATATCTCATCGTGGTTTTGATTTGCTTTTCCCTGATGATTAGTGATGTTGAGCATCTTTGCATGTACCTGTTGACATGTATCTATACATCTTCTTTGGACAAAGGACTGTTCAGTTTCTCTGCCCATCGTTTCCCATCGGTTGCTTGTTTTTTTGCTCTTGAGCTGTATGAGCTCCTTATATATTTTGGGTATTAACCCTTTATCAGACATATGATTTGCAAATATTTTTCCCTATTTTGTATGTGCCTTTTCATTTGGCGATCATTTCTTTCATGCTGCAGCAGCTTTTTAGTTTGACGTAGTCCCACTTGACTTTTGCTTTTGTTGGATGTGCTTTTGAAGTCCCATCCAAAAAATCACTGCCAAGACTGAGAAAGAAATGGGCCTCTTTGGCAGCATCCCATGCAGCTGGGGAAGCCGGGTTCTTACTCACACACTCTTACCTTCCCCCTATGGGAGAAATCACGTACTGAGAAGATCTCTCTTGGCCCTGAACCATGCCTCCTTGGGAGAGGGCTGACGCAGGTTAAGTTAAACCCTTCCTCTTACCCTCTCCAATGCATCTAAACTCATTTTGTTTTTGCTCCAGTCGTGTGCTGGAACTTCTCTGCTGGAAACCTGGACTTCCACAAGGGCTCTCTTATCCATGCGTGATTGTCTAACACAGTGTTTTCCAGGGACTCCTGGACCACAGCCCAAAGGGACTGGAGCTGGTTCACGGGCCATTGCAGGGTCCAGAGTCAGGACCAAGGTCTGTCTGCCTATTACCTGATGCACAGGTGGGCAAGGCTCCTCCTGGGTCCCTCGGTGTATTGCTGGATCCCACAGCTCCCATAAAGATGCTTTTGTCCATGGATGGACGCCGAATTGTTGTTGTTGGGAGGTGCACAAATGAGGTACGCTTTATTCAGCCATGTTGCCGATGTTCCTCTCCATATATATATACATATTATATATATTATATATATGTATTACATATATGTATTTATGTATATACATGTTTATACATTTATGTATACATATATATAATTTAACAATAAAGACAAATTAAATAAATTACCTGATGTGATATTTCACCTATAAAATTACCAAAGATTTAAATAAATAATCACATGGTATTACTCTATCCTGAGATTGCGAGTGGATGAACAGCCTCAGAAACTGCTGAATGTGAACGAGTGTAACATTCTGGAAAGCAAACTCATGATATGTATTAAGAACACTTCGAAAGTCTCTCTTTTGATTTAGTACTTACCCTTCTTGACTCTATTCTTAGAAAACTTTCACGGATACTTACTAAAATGTAATAAAAAGTGTGTTCACTTCAGTGTTATTTGCAGGAGAAAAAATGTTAGAAGCAGCTAAAATTTTTAGCTACTAGGTGGTAGAGAATATTCCTGTTATAGTCACAAAAATATTTTAAAATTACTTTTCATGACGTGGGGAATATTTTTATTATATAATCCTAAGTAAATTACTGAATATTAGTGCGATTTGAGTTTTGTAAAAAAAATTACAAATGTAAAATAATATTGGAAAGAATTAACTAATCATAATACTATTATTCTCTAGATGGTGGGATTATGGGGGTTATATAATCTTCTTTGTAACTTTACTATAAAATTTTAAATATATGATAAAAAATTACAAAATAGTGGGGAGGGATTATTCAGTAAACAATGTGCTGATAAATAGAAATTTAGAAATAATTCAAATTAGATACTTATCTTACGCTGCACACAAGCATAAATTTATTTATCGCTTTAACACAATATTTTCTATGTCTGTGTGCCAGCACTCTAACTTTTTGCATCTTGATTTTTTTTCTTTTTGCATCTCAATGACTAAAATATCTACAATGTTTTAGGGACAAAATAACAGAAAGGCTAGTTTACTCTCTTACAGAAAACTAAGTACAACATTATAGAAATATGAAGTATTTGATTTATATTTGAATCTTTAGTTTTCTCGTGAGAAAAAAAGAAGTAGGCCAATGCATAAGCTCTTAGCCTTTTGCTATAATGCCCTTACAAATCAATTTGAAAGAATGTGCAATTTTTATACCATGGGGAATATCCAGCAATTACATTACTTCAGAATGCTATTCTTTATAGAATGTGTACTCACTGGAGAGTTAAGTAATGTTAAATAAATTAGCATCTTAATGAAGATTGTATATTAATACTGTCCTTGTTCCTAAGTAGTAATTGAATTCCAGTAAATCAGAGAATTCAATCTTTGCTAAATAAATATCATTGTCTTGGAAAGTACTATGCTGCAGCTGAGCATTTGCTGTCCTCCCTAATGTTTAGAGAGGGCTATTATTAAAGAGAAAACGTATTCATCTTGAGGACTATATGGTTTGGAAATTTTGCTTACTGTCCTATAGAGCAAATTAAATAGGTATAGTCAATGCTCTCAAGTGAGTCATTTAGATAATCCAATTTAGTTATAGAATGTGGTAGTTTTATACTGTATCATTGAGGTGATAGAACCCTAACAACAGTTCTATCATAAATTTAATTTCTATAGAAGACTCAGCCCAACCACAAGGAATGACAGTAAGATTCTTACCACACAGTATAATACTTAGCGGGTAGTTTTCAGATAAAGTTTTTAATCCAAATGAATTTAACTTTTCAATGAATTTAAGACTTCAGTGTGAGTTTTTTAAAATACCATATATGTTAGTAAACATGAAAATCCAGCATAAAGTGAGAAAAGGATCTCTAAAATAAAATGACAAAGCTTGCATATAATGCTTTATCTTGAATTATAATTTATCTTGGGTCTTAGGTTCAGTCAGTAATGGCTGCACAAATCACTTTGTGTCATGGAGAAGAAGGCTTTCGTGTGTGTGTGTGTGTGTGTGTGTGTATGTTTTCATGCTAAACATGATTTACCAGGTCATTCATATAGATTTAGTTTCCAAAGCCTTTCAGACTTACTCTCCTGTCCATTTTTTCCTACTCTTCAACTCTCAGAAACTCCCTTGGTCTTGATTAGTGCCTTAAAATTGACCACTGTCCTTGTTCTGCCTTGTTAACTCAGAATGCAGAAGATATGGTACACAGGATTGTATGCAAAATAATATATGAATAGTTTGTTAAGTGCCAAGTTCTGGGCTAGTCATTTTATAAGCGTTATTTAATACTCATAGCAAATCATTTCACAGAAAATCAAGCTGAAACTCAAAGAGGTTAAGTCACTTTCTTAAGATGACATAACTATAAATAATTAATGATAGAGTCGAGATTTTTCTTAGGGACCTCTGAATAATATGAAGCCTATAATATGAAAGCCTATAATATGAAGGGAAGGTAATTAAGACATTGAATATACATGTCAATATTTTCATCCATGTCCCTTGAAAGGCCTTACAGTACCTTCTCAAATTTGTGCTGGACTTTCTCTAGTAGCGGTCCTCATTTGATGGTTTGGAATCACTAAGCTGAGGTACACTGGAGTCTATTTCATGAAGATTCATTGGGCTTTCATTTCTGCAAATTGACAGCAGCATCTTCAAGATGAACTTGGAGAGTCTGAACAAGAACTAGGAACCTGCTTGATCCCACTGGTCACCAGTAGACTTGTGAGCCCAGGCTGTCCTGCGTTTCCTCAGATTCTCTCAGAGACTTTTAAAAACGAAAGTGCTTTGAACTTAGCTCTGTCTGGAGGTCCTGGAGGCCACCCCCAGGTTCAATCATTTGCTAGGAGTACTCATAGGACTCGGGATCTGATGGCTCTCGTGGCTACGTGTTTTTACAATGATAGAATACACAGCATAATCAGCAAAGGGAAAAAGCACACGTGGCAAAGTTGGGAGAAACCAGGCAAGTATTACTAATGCCTTGTTTAAAATAATTTAAGTGTTTCAGATATATAGATAGTAGAGGGAATTTGCTGCTGCTAGTGCTGTTGATTCCCACTCCTAGGACCCCTGTGTCCAGCAGAGCAGAACCCTGCCCGGTCTTTTTGTGCCATCCTCTCACCTTCCAGCACTATATCAGACAATGCTCCTCTGCTATTCACAGGGTTTTCACGGCCAATATTTTCAGAAGTGCATGGCCAGGTCCTTCTTCCTAGTCTGTCTTAATCTGGAAGCTCTGCTGAAACCTGTCCACCATGGGCAACCTTTTCCTTGCTGGTATTTGAAATACTGGTGGCATAGCTCAGCATCACAGCAACACACAGCCACCACAGTGTGACAACTGACAGAATGCAAGAGCTATCCATGTAACCACCACTCATATTTAACAACTGTTAATATATCGCCATTTTTGTTTCAGTTGTCTTTGAAGCTACAGATATATTCGAGGGCTACTTTGTTTCTGTACTTATTGCTAGTTCAGTTCCTCTTTCCCCAGAGCAGGATCATCATGTAACTCACCTCCAAGGGCACCAGTCATGTGAAATACAGTGCAGGTGGCGTCATGGAGATGTGCAAGGCTGCACATCTTCCCTTGAACTAGTCGCAATCTGAGAGTTGGTATGGATCTTTCCTGACAATGCTTCTATACCTTTGCTACATATATATGGACCCATAAATAATTTATAGTATTATTTCGGAATTTTCAAAGATACACATGAATGCTAGTGGCCTCTTTGTAGCTAAATCTCAGGAAATATTTTCAGTACTCATCTTGCTTGACCTTTCCCTAGCATTTCACTCAATGGACCACCTCCTTCTTAAAACTCTCTTTCTTTAGCACCTTTGGCATCACTCTTCCTGGTTCTCCTCTTTCTCTTCTTGCCACTCAATTAATTCTCCTTCCTTGACTCTTCTCAAGTCTTTTGTGTCCTTTTCCACTAACCCTAATCTCATGGGGATTTTATTCACACTCATATATGCTAGTAGTAGCCATCAGTAGGGGTGCTGATGATGGCCTCCTTGGGAATCTCCATTCCAGATTTTATGCCTTCATTAATATCCTCCTGAGATTGATTACTGTCTATATGCACTGTGGTCAGGTCTGCGTCAGACCTGTTTTCCACATTTTACTTTAAGCCACAGGTTAGGTGGCAAGATGAATAATAGAATAAACATATAAACCTAAACTTTAATTTTGGTGCTGTATTCTTCCAGTAGATAAGGCATTTTTCAGTTTGCAAGGCTGTAAATTTATCATCATTCCTCCCAGGTATAATTCTCTTTCTGGACTTTTTTTTTTTTTTTAATCCCAGGGAATGGCATTAATCATCCAACTAGAATGAACTAATTATCATTCTTGATTCTTTTTTTTTAATTGAGGTATAGTTGACATACAATATTGTATTAGTTTCAGGTGTACAATATAGTGATTCAACACTTATCTACATCACACAGTGATCACCCTAATAAGACTAGTAACCATCCGTCATCATACAGAGTTGTTACATGTTGACTGTATTTCCTATGCTGCACATTACATCCCTGTGACTTACTTGTTTTACGACTGGAAGTTTGTACATTTTAATCCGCTTCACCTATTTCACCCTTTTCCCCACCTCCTCCTCTCTGGCAACCACTTGACTCTTTTTATACATTACTACGAACATCTAATTAATCACCAGGTTCTACTGGAACCTCCTCTTTCACACCTCTCCAAACATTCACTGATTTCCAGTCACATTCCCACTGGCCTAATGAAGAACCTTATCACTTCTCATCTGAACTGCTCTCTCTTTGTAACTTGTCTTCCTCGCACTAATCCAGGGGATCTTGTTAGAATACAGCTCTGCTCAAGGTACCTCCTGCTTGCACCCTTTGATGGCTCCCTGTTCCTATTTCCCTGTTGAGTAGCTCGCCAAGTGTTCAAGATAAAGAGCAAACTCCATAGCAGGAAGTTTGAAGCCCTTGATATTCTGACCCATTCTTACTATTTACCAGTCTCTTTGACTACTGAGGCTGACCATTTTGCTTTCCAGCCGCATGCAACTAACTCTAGTTCTCAGTATTTCTCAAATTTTCTCTTAGCTCAAGAGTTTTTTCACTCGGTCAGGTGTAATTTATAGTTTTTTATGATTGAACACATAAAAATGTTAAACCCATGAGCACCTCGCAGCACCTGACTGAGTCCTGTGGTGTCCACTTGTCTGAAAGGTGTTAACTCACTCACCCCTTTTACCCCAAAGGCTTTCTTAATCCTGGGTCTCTCCTTACCCCAGGTGGGGGGTACTTCTCCATCTCTACTGACTACATTGTATTATCTGTTTACTTCTTTGTCTCTCTTGCCTTCCTTGAGAACAAGTACTTATTTATATTTGTACCCTCAATGACAACCACATACTTGGTAATAGTAGACACTCAGTAAATATTTGTTGAATAATGGGATAAATGAAATTCTGTTGTAGAGATTTATATTTAAAAAGTCGATTAAAATCATCCCGGCTCATCAAATCTCATCTCACAAACTACCTCCTACATTGAGCTTTTGGGATCCTTCCTCCTCCGTTGACTGGTTAGGACCTTTCCTTCCCTTGAGTACTTCTTCTCTTATAACTCATGATATTCTATCTTGCATAATTTATGTCATGTGTGTCTTTGTCCTACCTTCCCTGCTCCAATTTTAAGCTCCTGGGGAGCTAATCCTAGTCCTCATCCTCTTTGTATTTCTAGCACCAAGCTATGTGCCATGGCAGGGAATCAACATATGCTTACTGGATTTTGAATTTATTTGACTGACATATGATGGTTAGGCTAACATGTGAGATAGCTAAGACCACACACCAGGCATATTTTGATCTACTGGAAATAAAACCTTTTGTTGCTTAAATCATTCTATGAAAATAAATTCTTGGTATAAAGCAGTTGATCATATGTTCCATGAAAAAGAAGTGTGAAGTCAGAATGATGTAATGAACTGATTATCTATCTATCTCTGGAACAAGTTCAGAAACAGAATGCTCAATACAGGATAATTATTATTTTGTAACATTTCAGTAATCAACATAGACTTTCTAGAATGCTTTCAAATATTGTTTATAATTTTCTGATGGCCATACTAATGATATGAGTAGATATCAGATGCTCCTAATTAAAACCATTGTTCTAAATTTTGAAATTTATTCAGAAACTTGTATCAGGATTCTATCATATGCCATCATGAGGTGATATGAGTCACAGCTATCGCAGATAGTCTGAACAGTAAGGGTTTTGCTAGATGTTTGTAAAAGAAACTAACCTTTAATGAAGTTTTAAACAAACTGACTTGAAAGAACAGGTGATATCCATTAGGCACAATCAGAAGTCATCCTAGTGGAACACTTAATGTATATGCTTTCCAACACCACAATCAAGACTATTATTACATTTAGCAAATATTTATTGAATGCCTACCATAGGTGAAGCACTCTGCTGAGTATTTGACAGCAGAATCTATGAGGATGTTTATAAGATTTTATACCGGAAGAATTTAATCTTTACTCTTCTCTGTTTAAATGGTGGTTGCCAGGGTTTGGTAGGAGGGGGACATGGGGGAGACATTGATAAAGGGGCACAAACATGCAGTTATGTGGGATGAACAAGTTCTGGGGATCTAATATACAGCAGTGTAACTTTGTTAACAGTACTGTACTACATCCTTGAAATTTGCTAAGAAGGTACATCTTCAAATGTTCTCCCCATAAAAGAAAAGAAATTTAGCTTGATTACGTTAATTATTTCATAATGTATGTATGTATCAAATATCAAATGGTACACCTTAAACATATACAATTTTTGTCAATTATACTTCAATAAAGCTGGAAAAATTAAAAAAATAACAAATCAAAAAATATTAGCCCAGAATTGCTCTAGTAGATAGTACAAATTCATATTCACTCAAAAACCATTGCAAAAATGTGCTACATACTTTCTAACATGAACATGTGTACAGGTAGCTTTCCTGCACTGTCTTTGTAAATGAGCAATATGGAGACAATAGTATAACAATTAGTTCTTTTCTTGAGAGCATGTTCTTTGGCGAGTACTATAAATACACCATCTTATTTACGTATGAGGGACAGAGAAGTTAAACAAGCTGGGAAATAACAGTAGACATTTCAAACTAGACAGACTGAGTTAAGAGCCTTTGATTTTAGCCACTATGCAATATTGGTATAATGGCTTATTTCACAAGACCAAATGTAAGGTGCTCATTTCTTAAAAATATACTCTTAGGGGCTGGTCCCATGGCTGACTGGTTGGGTTCATGCACTCTGCTTCAGCAGCCCAGAGTTCTACGGGTCCAGATCCTGGGCACAGACCTAGCACTGCTCGTCAGGCCATGCTGAGGCGGCGTCCCACATAGCAGAACTAGAAGCACCTACAACTAGAATATCCAATTATGTGCTGAGGTCTTTGGGGAGAAGAAGAAAGAGAAAAAAAGGAAGGTTGGCAACAGATTTTAGCTCAGGGTCAATCTTAAAAAAAAAATAAATAAATAAGCAAATAAATAAAAATGTACTCAAATTTGGTCTCTGCAACTTTATCGTTTTCTAAAGAAAAATTTTTTATTATTCATTATAAAAGTTTTTTAATACCAATTAAAATGCAGCCCAACCATGACATTTTTACCTGCCATATAGTTCTAAGTGAATGTTTCTGCATTATTTCACAAAATAGTTGAGCTATTCTGTTACACATCATTTTCAAATATCATAGTGCATTTCATAATAGTACATTTATAACCTCACAAATTGGATTAAATCTTCACCTACAGTGAGCTATACTACTAATAAATGTCACATTCATCTCATTCCGAGGTAGCCACTTAGTAAATAGCTGAAATTAAAATTTGAAAAACAGTCCTGTTAGAGACTGCTATGGTCAACGTAGTCTGAAGCCATCTTCAAGTTGATATCAACAAAGGTACTCTGAAAGGTCTGAGCAGTAATAAATAAGAAACATCATGTCATCGTTTGCCCAAAAGATTCATTAGAGTTCTAATCCATTTTTCTCTTAGACTTACAAAAGGTCTTCAAGACCAATAAGATCAATAAGGGAAAAAACCAAACATGTGTGTATTCCTTAAGGAAAGAACCTTTTATTCTACCCCCAGACTCCTTCCGAACCAGGCCAGGTAAAATGAGACCTGCCTCCCATTCTGAAAGGGGCACCAAGCCAGATTCCATTAAGTTACGATTGTACGAAAATACAATCATCAGTGCCTAATTCTGCTTGTCTCTAACTCATGTTGCATGTCCTTTTATAGTTTCAACGTGGGCTCATGACTCATATTTATTTAATCCTCACAACAGCCTTATGGGTTGGCATAGAACTTAAAAACTGAAAGAGACAATGGAGATCACGTAATTCACACTCACTTCTTGGATAAGAAAATCTGGATCCAAGCCTATGTTTCAGAGGACAGTGACCAGGAGGGTGAGGGAACTCAAACTCGTAAGAAATGGTTGAAGCTTATGCTCAAGAATACTTGCTAAAATGAATTAAATGGAATAATGTAATGTAGGAAACTAATCTGTTTAAATATGAATGAAGAAATGGTGGAAAAGCAATTTGCATGAAATTCAGACATAAAATGATATTGAGGAAGCCTACATTTACATATTCTTTGCATATAGTAAATTAAAGTTTTATATTTTAATCCATCACAAGAATTTACTAGCTGTAAAAATTACATTTAGGTGGATAAACTCTTTCCTGAACAGTACGTGATTTCAAGAACTCAAAAAAGAAAGAGAGAGGCTCTTATTAAAATTGTTTCCCTTACAAGAGATTCAGGATTCAACATATTTTTCTTTTTCAAAAAGACATGCTTGGCATACAAAATATTGTGAAAATAAAATGAAGCGATGCAGAACTCAGGAAGCATGTTTTTATCTGGTTCAATGCCTTTAAATCCTTCATTAAAACTTTGTTTACCTCAGGCAGAAGAGTCTTCTACGTTATATCAATATTTTAAGGGCAACATTGGAAAGAAATGTTGCTTTTCAATGATTTTTCTCCCTAATTAAATTTTGTGGGAAAGAATTCCAGAGCCAGGGAGGGAAAAAATCTATCACAGAAGGATGTGCTGCCCTGTGGACAGAGAGCAGGTGTTATGGATGACTCTCTGAAGGTTTGCCTCCCTCCACCTCCCTCCATTGCTTCCTCCTCTGTGACAGCTGAGATCATTGCTCACAGTCTTGGTCCAGGAGAAACCAAACTGGCCTAAACCACATGGAAATTGAACCTACAAACTCAGCTTCGTGAGTACCCTTTTGGGAAAGAACATACGTATGGGTTCCCTTAATCGCTGAGTTTTTAATGTTATACTCAATAAAGAATAAGTTTTTGAAAAATTAAAGCTCCAGTAATATCCACGTGAGATGTTTCCAGAGCTCCCTGGCCTCCAGCCTGGAACAGACTGTGAGTAATAAGGTGGGGGGACTTATTATGGCTCTAAATAGAGCCTTGTTGGGAAGCTGGTGGAGGAGGATGGAGGAGACCAGTGGGAAAGGAGATAAAGGAGCCACTCAGGGAATCCTTGAGAGGGGGAGAAGTTCAGAAAGGCTTCTGATAGGCAGGTGGTCTTGTGAATGTTTATCTCGTTCACACCAAATTTCTAGGTCTTTTGAGGTTTGCCTATCATTAAGTTTTGTAAGCATAGTATTACATTTTCCTAAATGTAAGCTATTTGTCACCTTAAAAATTGCCAGCCTTGTTTGTAGAAAAGAATGAAGAGCAGCTGCCCAAGAGAGAGACCTAATTTTCTCTGTGTGGGAGTGCAGTTTCTTAAATGGCCACTTTCAAATCAACCTCCTGATTCACAGATATTGCTGCTTTGTGATTTATAAACCAAATCACCCCTTAGAAGAATGAGTCTTCAATGAGCAGATAAGACATAATTTATTTTCTGTAAACTTGGTAGTCCCCTATTGAACTAAAAATTTGTAGCTTTCGTCAGGGTCTAGCATCTGGCCTGTGGCCATAGCTCTGAAGAAAATGGCAGTTCCTTTTCGGTTTGTCAGTGATCCTGCACACTCCTACATTCTCTCAGGGTTGCAGGGTTCCAAGGCTGTGTCTAGGTATACAGTAAAGTTAGCTCTGCCTTCCCTCTCCTCTGTACCTCCTCTATGGATATGATGGATGCATGAAATAGACAGTGGCTATTTTCTGTAACTTGAGAAACCCTAAGAAAGCCCATCTTCCCCAAAACATATTGCTGGAGGGTGCTTGGGGATTTTTGAGCTCACTATTTTTAAAAATGCAAATTCTGCTTAGTAAATTAACATGATAATCTTCTAATACTTTAGCTGAGATTTATTTTATCATATGGGGTTTCCATTCAGCAAACATTTAATGGCCACGTTTTATGTTTGAAAGGCAGTTATTTGCTTTGTGAGATACAAACATAAGCAAAAAGTTATCCTTGCACTGGATAGCTTTTAGACCACCAGTCTGTGAGTTTCTTAAAGGTGGAGTGTCTCTTATAGGACTTAGAATGGTAGAATTAATGAATAGTATTTATTCAATAAATATATTACTGAATGATTCCATAGATTCTTCATGCACACAAATATCTATGATCCAAACAGTGCATTATGAGTAGCATGAAAATATCAAAAGTCTTTTGTCAAAGAGAAGAGTCAGAAGAGGATTGATAGAGGCTTCACAGAGGATGTTTCGCATGTCTTGATTGTTGGGTAGGATTTAGGCAGCTTGTGGGAAATGGTTATGGAATTCTATTAGGGTAAATAGTGAAGACTAAGATACAGAGATTAAAAATAAGAGTGTACATCCTCTTTGGGAAGTGATTAGTGCTTCTAGGAAAGCACGGAGCAGGAAGTGGGAAACAAAGCTTGTGACCCTGAATCGAGTCCTACGAATGCCTTGTAAAGGAATGTGGACATTATTCCTAAAATAAGCTGTAGGGAGCTACTTGATCATAATAACAAAATGAGATCATTGGGTATATCTGAGATGAAAAGAAAACACAAAAGGGTTTGGGGCAAGTCATAAGAAGCTATTTCTGTGCCAAATTTATTTTTTCACACAAATCTAATGCCCTGCTTTTCTTGGTTCTCTAGCACTTTTATTAGATACG
This sequence comes from Equus przewalskii, assembly GCF_037783145.1. NCBI lineage: Eukaryota > Metazoa > Chordata > Mammalia > Perissodactyla > Equidae > Equus > Equus przewalskii. The sequence continues at coordinate 20,164,018 of NC_091862.1, read as the reverse complement.
GAATTTGGTAAATATATTCAAATGGTCCACTAATTAGTATGGGACTTCCTTGGTGTAAAACTCATACCCAGTGGAGGAGAAAAAATCCACAGAGTTTATTTATGTGAGAAAATAAGTCACTTGAAGGAGGTGTTCTTCAAATATAAAGCCAAAACACTGCAAAAGAATCTGTGGTTATATCTTAAATAACTTTATTGTTAATACTGTTCCTTGTGCCTTCTAAAATCTGTGAAATGTTTTGAAATCTGGCCCCACTCTCTAAGAGCAGAAACACTCACTCAGTTGATTCTTGCCCTTACTAGCTCTAAGCGGTGCTCAGGGCTTAAGACGCACCATTCTCAGAGATTTTTAATGAGAGTCACATGATCTCTCTTTGGATTTCCCATGAGAAAGGCTTAGAAAGGGCTCTCTTTATAAATCAGAGGGTAAATGCAAAATGCCCCCTTTAAAGAGCCTGCTAAGGGGTACGAAAGATTGGGTTCAATGTTTTGGAATGTGCCCTTTTTTTTTTTTTTTTTGCAGATGGAGAATTGTTAGAGGGTTATTAGAAGCAGTTAAATGACAGGGCAATTATGAGGAGACTATGGACAAATCTGCCTTCATTTTGATTTGAATGTTGGAGTATTCACAGTGTTTGTCTTGTGTTCCTGGTAACGGAATGCAACCCTTTATCTTTTGTTAAAATGTCCTTCAATAATATTTGATTATGCAGATGTATCAGAATAAAGCGTGTATTCCAGAGTCAGTCTCTCTGCAATTGTTTTCCTATTATAAGAAACATAAAGTCTCTTTCATTATGTAACTACAAGAAGGATATGGCTTTTGTGTGTGTGTGTGTGTGTGAGAGAGAGGAAGATTGTCACTGAGCTAACAATCTGTGCCAATCTTCCCCTATTTTATGTGGGATGTCGCCACAATGTGGCTTGATGAGCGGTGCCAGGTTTGTGCTGGGACCTGGACCTGCAAACCTCGGGGTGCCAAAGCAGAGTGGTTTCGTGGCACTTGGCATGTGGCTTTTGATTTCCTTAAGGTACACATCTGGGTCCCTTTTATTTCAGCCACTCAAATAAAGAGGAACCCAACACAGGAATATTACCAAGATATCTTTTGAATAAGTAAAAACTTATGGAAAAAATAATGGCAAATAAAGTATGTCACTATGTTTTTTATATTCTCTCTGAACATTTTCAGTTCAATTAATATCAAAATATTTTTAAAAATCGCATTCCTGCACTATGTAGTGTCCAGATATCTGAGCCATTTTCAGTAAAATTAGTCTATATAGGATATTTTCTGAGAAGAGTGCAAGCCATGTAATCTTCATCTGCCTAAGAAATAGGTAGAATTGTGGAAGTGATGTTTAATTTCATCTTATGCATAAGATATCTATTTTGGCTACAAAATCTTCTCTGACTAGGACAAATTCTTGTTAACTGTTGCTAATAAATTTTATTTTTACAGGTATTTTAAAAATGTTTCTGAAAAGAGGAAAATGTTTTCAATTGTTTTAAAATTAAGTATAAAAAAGAAGGGCCAGCCCCGTGGCCTAGTGGTTAAGTTCAGGGTGCTTTGCTCCGGCGGCCTGGGTTTGCAGGTTCGGGTCCCAGGAGTGAACCTACACCACTTGTCAGGCATGTTGTGGTGGCGACCCACGTATAAAATAAAATAGAGAACAATAGGCATAGATGTTAGCTCAGGGCTAATCTTCCTTAGCAATATATAATATATACATATATTTATATATACGTAAGAGAGTTATTTCTGTCATGAAGCTTATTTGCATGCTTCAGAATGTTGAATATAGACTAGTAATTAATATTTATCTTACCTCAATGATATAGGTTTGAAAGAGTAAAAGGATGCCTGCTTTATGAATGAAGAGACAGAGGACAACTTAGCTTAGCTCCCGAGGAGATCCTTTGCTTTAAGAGTTACACGATACTGAAATGCACGAGGACTAGGGTCTTAGTATCTAATTACTCTAAGAAATTCATGCGTGGCCGTGAAACACTTCATTGAAACATTTATTGAAGGACTGCTGTGGGCACTGTGAAAACTGTGAAGAGCTAGGTGGAGTGGATATTTGTTTCAAAAACCTGGACTGGAGAAGAAAAACAAGGTAAAGAGTATAGAGAGTCAGACATGGGGAATGTCACCATGGTTTACAGTGGGCAGAATGGGCTTAACTTAGATGTTTTATTTTTTTACCGATTTATTATTTTGCTAAGGAAAACTTGCCCTGAGCTAATACACACTGCCAATCTTCCTCTTTTTGTATATGAGCTGCCATCGCAGCATGGCCACTGACAGACGAAGGGTGTAGGTCGGGGCCCAGGAACCAAACCTGGGCCACCAAAGTGGAGCATGCTGGATGTAACCATTAGGCCACCAGGGCTGGCCCTGGATGTTTTAAAGTGGCTGAAATTTGCACTGGAGGAGAGCAGAAGTAAGGACATTCAAGCGAGCAAATGAATGACAGCCAGCAGGTGCCAGGTGTGCTCACGGGACAGTTGGCACAGGCAAGGACGCTAGGAGTATCATCAGACAGCCCCTCTGCTCAGAAGTTCCACTGTTTCATAACCAAAATTAAGTTTTTCTGCTCTGAACTTTCTTCTCATTCTGTTTCCCCTTCTTGTCATGTTGTGCTCACTGAGATTATTGAAGTTTTACTTTCAAGACTTAACTCAGACACCACTAAAATTTTATAGTATTTATCTATATAATTTATGGAAATGTGGTTTATTAAAAATTGTTGTGTTGCAGTTTTGCATACATGACTAGACTTTTCCTTGTAATTAGTCATGAGTCTCTTGAGGCCAGGGTCTGTTATTTATACATATTTTTATCTCCCAATAGATGAGAAGGAGGGGTTATATATATAGGCAGAGTTCGGGGTAAAATTGTTAATGCTAGATTAAGCCATTTTAAAATATTTTAGACTTTATGCCAGAAGACAGAGTTGAAAAAGCATTGCAAGGCTTTTTATTATTATTTAAACAAAATAGTGGTGTAATCAGCCTAGAGCTGCCTTAAAATTTCTGTTAAGCCCAGTGTTATGGTTATTCCTGGGTGCCACTAATATGGTGAAAAGAACCTTAGAATAAGCATCAGAAGAACTGGATTCTAATCCTTTATTCACTACTATATGACTTAAGGAAAATCACTTTATCTCCCCAAGTCTTGAGTCATACTATCATTAAAAAGAAAAACAAAAATTGTAGCATTGGTAGATTAGATAATCTCCAATTTCATTCCAGCCTTAATATTATATAACACAATTTTTGTTATTAGCAATACTACCTTTAAAAAGGAATTCTATCCTTCCACATTGTTAGTATAGAACATAATGATTCCTCATACATACGGTTTATATTAACGGTTTCAGTGAATAAGAGTTTTTTTATTTGCAAGACTCATTATGCCAATAATTTTAAATTTGTAAATGTAGAGACAACCAAAAATTTAGCAGGTGAAAGATGAAATTCATCAGTCTTTCAAGTCTAGGCCTCAGGACAACTGCAAATACTGTGAGCATTTTGGAGAAAATGAATTGTTAGTTGAAAATATTGACTAAGGTATAAAATAGTTTAACAAATGAATAGATCTGTACATTTTATTATAATACTTTTGAGTCTAAAATTTTCCAGCAAGTCTTGCATTTGGTTGTTTCACAGTGAATTTTGTAATAATAGTATACGTTCAAGAAAGAGTTAACTCCGTAGGCCTGGGTTGCTCAAACCCAACACTTTCCCAAGAAATGTCTTCAGGAATGGCCCTTGGTAGCTCCTAGGACATTAGCTAAGCCCTTAGAATATTCTGGCTGATACTGGGCCACCCAGCAACAGTTAGATCAGATAGTTTTGTTGACAATATGATCTATGGTGAAAGCTGTTTTGTTCTTAAGAGGTTGGAGAATGAGTAGCTGAGGTCAGTGATGTAGGAGCTACATGCCCACATCACCGACCTCCAATAAAAACCTTAGCCATCAAGGCTTGGGGGAGCTTCCCTAGTTGGGAACACTTCACGTGTGTTTTCACACATCATTACTGGGAGAATGAACCACATCCATGTAACTCCCCTAGGGGAGGACACCTGGAAGCTTGCTCCTGGTTTCTCCTGGATTTCACCCCTTGCACTTTTTCCCCTTGATGGTTTTAATCTGTATCCTTTTTAATAAACTGTAAACGTAAATATAATAGTTTTTTGATTCCCATGAGTCCTTCAAGTGAATCATCGAGATTGAGGGTGGGTTGGGGACCCCCTTCCAAACCAGTATGGTTCAGCACAGTTTTATCTTTTAATTAAAAATAGCACTTAAGAAATCTTTCCTAAAATGCTCCTAAAGCAACCAAAATTTTTCAAATTAAAAGCCTAATATTTATCTTTAAATTAGATTAAGAAAACATAGGATTTGCTGAAAGCATATTATCTATCTTTAGACTATGTGAGATGTATTTATATCTAGTATCAATTTTTCAATATTTACTGATTCAAGATAATTTGGAGTCAAGACTGAAGTGATTGCTTTTTTTCTTATTTGCTTATTAGTGTAATACCCATTTGATAAAGAACCCGCCCCAAAATATAATTATATATCTTCAGATCATATTGTTTGGAAGACCCAACATGTGTTAGAGTCTATGCCATGTACTATGAATATACTATTTTTTTGTCTTTAATTTTCAGTACAACAAGGTGATGTATTATCAATCTGGCTTTATATCTGAGAAAAATTTGGCTTAGAAAGTTAAAGAAATTACCCAGGTCTTGCAGATGGAAAGTGGCAGAGGTGATATTTGAACTCAGGTCTGTTGGAAGGTTATGCTGTTCTACTATGACATAAATTCACTCTTAATGACGTGTTACCTATTCTTTGTCTAGCAGTGGGCAGAATAAGTGGCTTGTACATTCACTTTATCTCTTTCTTAAATATTTAATGGAAATCATCAATGAAGTTGTCTAGGGCTACAGTTTTCTACGTGGGAATGTTTTTAATTGCAAATTTATATTTATTAACAGATATAGGACTATTTTTTAAAATTACTTCTTGTGTCAGTTTTTCTATTCTGTGTCTATCAAGGAATTTTTTAGTTTCTTCTAAGCTGTCAACTTCATTGGCATAAATTTTCCATAATAATTTCTTATCCTTTTAATGCCTGTAGAATCTGTAGTGATGTTTCTTTTTCCATTGCTGCTATTGATAATATGTATTCTCTCTATATATATTTTGATCATTATACCTAGAGATTTACAACTTCTATTGATTTTTCAAATAATCATCTTTTGATTTCTTTGACTTTTCATTATTGTTTGTGCTTACACCTCTATTACTGCCTTTCTTCTAAATACTTTTGATTCAGTTTGACATTCATTTGCTAGGTTACTAAAGTGGAAACATAGCATTAATTTTTAATCTTTCTGTTTTTCTTTCATATGCACTTAGACATATAAATTTCCCTCTTACCACTGCTTTAACTGCATCACTTAAATTTGAATTGTTGTGTTTTAGTTATCATTCAGTTATAAAAATTTCTCATTACCCATGTGATTTATTCTTTAATTTATAGATTATTTATGTGTGTTGCTTAATGTCAAATAGGAATGATTTTCCTGATTGTCCTCTTATTGATTTTTAAGTTTAATTCTATTATGGTTAGAGAACATTATCTGTATGACTTAATCCTTGGAGTTTTAATGATATTGTATTGTGGCCTAGGAGTGGTCTATCTTGTTGAATGTTTTATATGCACTGAAAATAATGTGTCTTGTGCATTTGTTTGATGTGATATTTTATAAAAGCCTATTAGGATAAATTTGCTTGTTATTACCTGTTACGTTTTTTACATCCTTGCTAAGTTTTTGTCTACTTTTCCTATCAGTTACGGAGAGAAGAATGTTAAAGTATACAACTATACTTGTGACTTTGTATGTTCTTCCATTAGTTCTATGAGTTTTTGCTTTGCATATTTTGAAACTCCATTATTAGGATTTTTATGTGTGCTTGGTGAATCAATAGTTTCATTATTATGAAATATCCTGCTTCATCTTTGGCAATATTCTCTGTTCTCAAGAATATTTGACTGATAGTGATATAGTTGCACTAGCTTTTTTATATTTACTATTCATATGATATATATTTTTTCAGTCCTTTTGCCTCAACCTATTTCAGCCTTTATATTTAAAGCACATTTTTTAAAGAAAGTTTCTAGTGGCATCTTATTTGTATGAAAGCTAACAATAATTTCCTATTAATCAGAGTGCTGTCTTCTTATATATTTAATATAATTATTGATATGGTTTGGTTAAAAGCTACTACTTTATTAAATTTTTTCTATTTGTCCTCTTTGTTATTTGTTTCTTTTTACAACTTTTTTATTAATTTAAAAAAAGGTGGTAAAATATACATAACATAAAATTTACCATTTTAACAATTTTTAAGTTCCTCTTTCCTTTGAATTAATATTTTTTTGTTTCCATTTTGTCTCGCCTATTGGCTTTCTGCTATACCTATTTTTTAAATGATTATTCTAGGCATTACAATATGCACCTTTAATTTGTCAGTCTACCTTACTTTAATTTTATGCTACTTCCTGTATACTCTTAGAACCTTAGGACAGTATACTTTTATTTTCCATGTCTCATTCTTCATCCTATTTTTGTCATATCATCAACTCCTACATAGTTATGACTCTCCCAAATACATTGTTGCTATTTTTGTTTTAGTCAATTGTCTTTTAAGGATATAAAAAATGAAAAAAAGTCTTGTCTATTTACCTACCTCTTTTCCACCTCTGGAAACCTTTATTCCTCTGTATATATCCAAGTGGTTTAATTTCCTCTTCAGATTAAAAAACTTCTTTTAGCATTATTTGTGATTGAAGTCTGTTGGTGACAAATTCTCTCACCAAAAAACTGATTCTACTTCTCTAAAAATACGTTCATTCATTCAGAAACATTTTAGTTTGATGTAGTCCCATTTGTTTATTATTGCTTTTTTTAACTTGTGCTTTGGTGTCATATCCAATAAAAGCATTGCTAGGATCAATGTCAAGGAGGTTTTTCCCCATGTTTTATTCTAGAAGTTTTACAGTCTCAAGTCTTGTATTTAAATCTTGGACCTATTTTGAGTTAATTTTGTGAATGATGTAAGATAGAGGTATAGTTTCATTCTTCTGCATGTGGATACAGTTTTCACAATGTCGTTTGTTGACGACAACATTGTGTGTTTTTGGTGCCCTTGTCAGCATATATGTGTTGGTTGCTCTCGATTCTGTTCTAATGCTCTACCTGTCTATTTTTATGCCAATACCATGATGTTTTGATTACTATAACTTTGTAATAAGTTTGAAATATGAATATTGAAGTATTAATATCCTAAATATGCAAGAAACTTATTCCACTCAATAGCAAAAAAAAAAAAAAAAAAAAAGCAATTAAAAAAATTGAAGAAGGAACTGAATAGACACTTTTCCAAAGAAGACATTCAGGTGGTCAACAGGTACATGAAATGGTTCTCAATGTCACTAATCACTGGGGAAATGCAAACAAAACCACAATGAGATAGCACCTCATATCTGTTATGATGGTTTTTATGAAAAAGATAATGGATAACAAGTGTGTTGGCAAGGATGAGGAGAAAAGGGAACACTTGCACATTCTTGGTGGGACTAGAAATTGGTATAGCCACTATGGAAAACAGTATGGAGGTTCCTCAAAAGATAAAAAATAGGACTACGATGTGATCCAGCAAACCCACTACTGGCTATATATCCAAAGGAAATGAGATCAGTATCTCAAAGAGATATCTGCAGCCCCATGTTCATTGCAACGTTATTTATAATAGCTGAGCTATAGACACAACTAAGTGTCCATTGATGGATGAGTGGATAAAGAAACGGAATATTATTCAGCCATTAGAAAGAAGAAAATTTTTCCGTTTGCAAAACCATGAATGAACTGAGAGGACATTATGCTAAGTGAAATTGGCCAGACAGGGAAAGACAAATACCATATGATCTCACTTAATAGTCAAGATTTGGCGCTCTCATCACCGTGGCCCAGGTTCGTTTCTGGCCCAGGAACCACACTACCCATCTGTTGGTTGTCATACTGTGATGGCTGCATGTTCCTGTGATGCTGAAAGATATGCCACCTGTATTTCAAATACCAGGAGGGTCACTCATGGTGGACAGGTTTCAGCAAAGCTTCCAGACTAAGACAGACTAGGAAAAAGGACCTCTCCATCCGCTTCCAAAATACTTGTTCATGAAAACCCTATGAATAGCAGTAGAGCATTGTCTGATACAGCACCAGAAGGTGAGAAGGTGGTGTGAAAAGAACTGGCAGAGCTCCTCTCTGCTGTACATAAAGTTGCTAGGAGTTGGAATTTACTCAAGGGCACTAACAACATCTCACTTATATGTGGAATCTAAAAAAAAAGTTGAATCAAACTCATAGTGACAGAGAGTAGAATCGTGGTTACCAGGAGCTGGGGGTGGGGGAGATGGGAAGATGGTAGGCACAGGGTACAAGCTAAAAATTGAAAATTCTCATCATTATTTATTCAAATATTTTTTTCATTCCCATCTCTCCCTCATCTCCTTCTTGGACCTCAATTACTTGTATGTCAGACGTTTTGCTATTGTCTCACGTTTCCCTGAAGCCATTATTTATTCATTTATTTTAGTCTTTCCTCTCTGTGCTTTAGTTTAGCTTCTATTGCTCTGTCTTCAAGTTTACTTTTTCCTCTCCTTTGCAGTATCTAATCAGTTATGCCTATCTGGTGAATTTTTTTATTCTTGTGTTGTATTTTCAGTCTCAAAATTTCCATTTGTTTGTTTTTTGTTGTTTCCATTTCTCTACTGAAATTACTTATGTGCTTTCTATTATGTCCATCTTTTCTTATAAAAACATTTGAGATCCTTGTCTACAAATTCCAATATTGGTGTCATTTAAAAGTCTATATCTATTGATTCTTCTGCGTATGTATCACACTTTCCTACTTCTTCAGCTACCTAGTATTTTTTTGTCTTTTATTGTAAGCTTGTCATTAGAAATTTTACACCGTTGAGAGTCTAGATTTTGTCGTTGAATTGTTCTAGCAGGTAAGTAATTTACTGATGGATCAGCTTTATCCTTTTAAGGCTTGCTTTTAGGCTTTGTTAGGGTAGATATAGATCAGGATTCCTGACAGCGCTACTGACACTTTGGGCTGGATAATTATTTATTTTGTACAGTGTGGTATCCCTGGTCACTACTGCTAGGTGCCGGTCACACTCCCTCTCAAACGTAGCAAATGACAAGATCTGTAGACATTGCCAAAGATCCCCAGGGAGGAAGTCAAAATCACCCCAGTTGAGAACCACTGGTCTAGAGTAGCCGTTTCTCTGGGATCAGAATAGCTCTTCTCCTTATATGTGGCCTCAGCTGAATGTATAGGATGTTCAGTGAACTATCTCCAGTCTGGCCAGTCAGAACTCCAAGGACTTTCAGAGCTGTATGGCCTCTGGAATCTCCGTTCAGCTCATATCCCCTTAATAGCTGTCAGGGCTCGTGGAGTCTTGCCTGTGCATTTTCAGCGTAGTATTCAGCCAAAGGCTCCAGTGGACTCCTTAGCAGATTTGTGGGGCTCCTTCTCAAAGCAGCTCCCTCATCTATGTTATTCTACCTTGCAAATTCCATTAGCACTCGCTGCTCTGAATTCTGAATTTTATTTCTTCAACTCAGCAAGACTTCAGCTCTCCATTTGGGCTCTACTGCCCATTGCAGTGATTTAAATAATGCTCCCCAGCAGAAAGCTGTGGTTAATGTGGAGATCGTGCTGTGTTGTCCCTGTTTCAATGATCACAGCCCTGAGCTATCTGTTATCCTATGCTTGAAAACGGTTGCTACATACATTTGTCCAGTTTTATTATTATTTACAGTAAGAACAACACAGGATGACTGTTATTTTTTCATGACTTATTCTCATAACTGTCACTCTGTTTGGAACCCGAATATTTCTAGTTTGCTAACATGGTCTCAAGAACTTTTCCATTTGTCTGTTTGTTGTCAGGTCAAAGAAGCATCACACCATGGCATTGGCTGTGTTACTGGGTTTATGTTATATTCCTTAATGTTTCCAGATAATCACGGGCCCACAATTATATAACTTTTCTTTCCTGAGGACATGAACATTTTCTATGTAATGGTTTATATCTCCTTTCTCTTAATTTTACCCATTACTTCCTTTACATTATTATGTATGTATTTATCTTTCATACCAAACTTGCCCACATTCTCTTGCCTTTGGAAAATAACTTTAGACTAAAAAAGGTACTTTCTTTGACTATGGATATTTTATTACCTATGTAAGAATTAGCTAACATTTCTAAATAGTGCTCAAAATGTTAAAAAATGCAACAACAACAAAAACCTTTGGAAGAATTAATTTCTGATTAGTACTGTTGATCCTGTGTTCTTTTCACCTGTAGTTTCTTCTGAGCCTAACTTTTATGATTGCTAATTTCATCGTATACCAAATTCGCAGCCTTTCTTATGACTAGTGTAATAGGAAGTAAGCTAATCAGAGACTCAGGGACCAGGATTCCAGCCACAGCTCTGCTCCTGCCTAGTTATATGATATTTAGCAAGTTAATCAACACATTTGGTTTCAGTGTCCAAATCCTTAATGGGCTAGATGCTCTCAAGTGTTCCTTTTGACTCTAAATTCTATCTTGGATCTTAATGGCACCTGAAATGCCTCTCTTTTCCCAGCTAGCTATCTGAAACTCTGAAAGAAATTGTAGTAATTAAAAATGGCCTTTTACTATTGTCAACAAAGGACAAAATGTGATAACAAGTATGAAAGCAATTAGAAAATATCTAAAGTGCTTTAGTATTATAATATTCTACTACAATTATTGTGACTTCAGGGTCAGAATATGGTCTTTTTCATTTTTTATGTCCCTGTGGTATCTTACATGCATTAGATCTTGAATTCTTTCATATTTTTCTATTTCTGGAAAAGGAGAATGAAGACTGAAATCACTTCATGTGACAAAAGAAACATGGCTCTCCTCTTTTCAAAATGTGGCTTTTTCCATGACTCTCTCACTGCCCCTTCAAGTATCCATCTCATCTGGATTGTGAGGGAGTTGATCCCATCTTGGGCCTACTCCATGACTGATTCCTAAACTGTAGAAAGCTGGCCTTGGTGCATGTGTGTTTTTGGCGACCTTGTGTTGAGTGGAGCTCTGTCCTAGGTGCTGTGAATGAATAAGCTGCTAAGATACTGATACCTGTGCTAATGGAGCTCAAGTTCCAGTGGAGGAGATTGACAAGACAGTCAGTCGATAACTACAAATCCAGGTGATCGGTGCACAAGGTACTAGGGAATCAAAGGCAAGGAATCAAATTCGAGAAACTTGAATGGGCTTTTCATTTCAAGACTGAAATTGAGAATGCCTTCAGCATTGGTTTCTTTCTGGACCTCAAATAGGCCAAGCTCTTTCCTGTCTCAGAGGCTTTGCTCATGCTGCACTGGCGACTAGAATGCTTTTTCTCTTTCTCTGCACTTGATTGGCTCCTTCCTGTCATCCAAGTTTCAGCTCGAATATCACCTTCTTTAAGGCCTTCCTTGTTTATCTTATCCAAAATAGTCTTACTTCTATAATGTAATTTCTCTAATCATTTCCTTTTCAGCTCCTCAACATTATCCACAATTAATGTATTGTGTCACTGTTTATTTTCTGTCTCCCCAAACGGTAGGAACCTGACTATTTTGGTCACTGTTAGATTCCTGTTACCCAGAGCATGCCTGGCTCAACTGTCTCCCCAAATGGTAGGAACCTGACTATTTTGGTCACTGTTAGATCCCTATTACCCAGCATGCCTGGCTCAACTGTCATAGCAGACCCTCAGAAGCATTCATTGAAGGAAGGAAAGGCTGAATAAATGAAGCAGTTAGAGCATGTATGTCTCTCCTTCCACCTACTCCCCTTTCAAAAGTTGGGTCATTAGTATAAAAAATTACCCTCAATATTCCATGTTTATTAATTCGGAAAATATTTATTGAGTGAAGCACTGTTCTAGGCCAGAGTTCATGATACGTAAGAAAGAACATTCTCCCTTGTTAAGAAAAAAATTGTTTATTTTTCGTTTATTTCTATAGACGGCCAGTAAGCTTGAACTATACAAAATCTTACGTCTCAAAATGAATCATTTAAAATGTAAGCATACACGATATATGCAATAATGATTATAGCATTACCAGCAGCGTAATCTAGCTTGATAGATTAGATAGCTGCCAGACATAGTGACTTACCTCCCTCCTTGCCCCAGAAAAAGGTGTGTACTTCCCTGTGTCTTGACTTGGGGACCAGCCACATTACTTGTTTAGGCTGATGAAACATTAGCAAACCTAACACAAGAAGAGCTTTGACGTTTCTTGCACAGTTAGGCTTGTCCTCTTATGCTTCTGCCATCACTACAAGCAGAGCTTCCCCAAACAGCTGCTGCTCCCCTACCCCCAGGCCATATCCAGGGTGAATATATAAGGAGCAGACCTGAGCCTGATGCACAGCAAGGCGAGCTTGAAGCAGGGCATCCCAGCCTACATCAGCTGAACCCACCCCCCTGCAGATGTGTGAGTGAGGATGAATGACTGCAATTTTAAGCCACTGATTTTTGGGGTGGTTTGTCATAATTCATGAATAACACATATACTTACTAGAATGTAAAAGTCAGCCAGATACAAGCCCCAAAGTGCTGTTGAAATCCTGAGTTAAAAAATGGAAATGTACATGTGACCCTTGCTTTTCTGCTGTTGGGTATATGGAAGTTCTTTAAGAAAACGTTAAAGAAGAGGGTTTTTAGAAAGTTTGGCCCTCACTAGTCGTAGTCTCCTTGTAATTTAAAGCCAGTTTAGCATGATGTAGAAGAGCTTTGGGTTGGCCTGTGGTTTTTATTTCCCATGTTAAATCATGCATCTTTAGAAAAAGATTGGGAGAAAATTATAATAAGGCATATTTATTGAGCACTTGCTATAACAGGCACAATTCCAAGAGCTCATCATTCATTTAGGACTCTGCAAAAATATGAGTAGAGATATTATTCCCATTTAATAGATGAGAAAACTAAGGTACCCATCCTTCAAGTGATTTGTCCAAGATCATAGAGCTGGACAGGGACATAGATGAAACGCAACCCAAGAAACATGGTTCCAAGATCTACAAGCTTAACCACAAAGCAGTGTTGGAGTATTTCGGGCCTATGACTCATATATTACTCATATATGATACAGAAACATCTGGCTTCTCAGTACTGTTTTTTTCAAAAATTCCAAATAGCTCAAAATTGATTTTAAATACTGCAGTTTCGGCAATTTAAGGTTAGTTAAGTGTGGGTGTTCTAAGTGTGTCTCCTGGCTTTGAGTCTTTGTGGACTGTCTGCTTGAGCTTCTATCCTTCGGAATAGGGAAGGCAGCAGAACATCAAAGATCAGCACACAGGAGATGGGGACCTGGGGCCAGAGGGCCTCGTAGGCAGGTGGAGGATGCCACGCAAAAGCTGATGGTCACATATGTAACGTCCTCCTTGTAGCTGCTCAGGAAATGTTGGTTTAAAAATAATAATAGTAATAACATGAATACACCTGTTTACTAATGAAGATGGGCATTGGCATATTTGAAGTTTCTTTTAAAAAAAGAGAAAGAAAAATGTCCACCAAAGCTATTATTTTTCCTTTGTGGATAAGTACAGCTGTTTTTCTTTTGTGGATAAGTACAGCTGTTTTTCTCTGCAAACATATATTTTAAAGAGAGCACCTGCACATAACTGAGCGTTCTTTGTCCTGGATGTTAAAGCAATAGTGGTGCTTCATTACAGCAGTAATGCAAAGAAAGGCTTTTAAAATTAACTGCAGTGAATTTTAGGTTATGTAGATATTGGAAATTTTAGATTCAGCCAACTGCTTTTTACTTAGTGATGGATAAGCCCATGGGAGCAAATAAGATGTAAAATGAACAAAGTCTTGGTCTTGAGCACCTCACCCAATGCAAACAAATTTTACAGTTCATGGTGTGCCCTCTTTTCCATTTTCATACAATCACGGAATTTCAAAGGTGGAGGAGACTTTCATGTCATTTAGACAAATGTCTATTCAATTCTTGAATTTCCTCTGATGCAGCAATGTCCCAGTTCTGGGGTAGACCCAACCTCACACTTGATGTATTTACTTGGCTATCTCAAATTTAGCATGTCCCAAACCAAAATCTTGGCTTCTTCTTTCTTGACCTTCCCCGTCACTGTTAACGTCATTGCCATCCACCTGTTGCTCGGCTCAGAAATAAAGACTCATTCTTGCCCCACTCCTTTCATCCTTCACATCTAGTCCACCACCGAGTCATTCTGAGTCTAACCTCAAAATCCTTGGGATCTCTTCATTTCCCCATGTGTCTACTTTCCTATTGGTGTCAAACTGAGTCCCAGGCTCTGTAATCTGTCATCCATACTGATTTAATAGCCTCGGACTAATTTCTCTGATTCTGTCCCTTCACCTTTTCAATCTGTACTTCTAGAAAGCCAGAGTGGTTTTTTGCTCTTCAATGTAAATCAAATCCTTTACTCCCTTTTGTGAAATCCTTCACCCTTCAATAGATTCATCTTGTGCTTAGAAATAACTATAAACTTTGGCCCTGCCTCTTCTGCTATCCTCATCTCTTTGCACAGTGCTTATCTATGATGACCTTCTTTGATTGTGTTATATATCATTCCCATTCCCACTTTAGGCTGTTTAAGAATTAGGTGATATAATACATGTAAGTAACTTAGAAATATGGCTAGGAGATAGCACTTAATGAGTACATAGTTAGCTATTTTTATTATGTTGTTGCTGTTTATTTAATCCATGCCTGCTCCTTTCTTAGAATTTGAAAGCAGGGGCTGCATCTATTTTGTTCAATGGCTCATAGCACAATACCTAGAAAGCATAACATGTGTATTTCATATTTGTAAAGCATATATTAAATGAAATCTGGATTTAGAGAGTTCTAGCCTATAGAAAATTAGTTTTGTATTGAGTTGAAATTTACCTCCCATCCAAATGTTGGTGCTATTACAACTTTAGGACATTCAAACTAAGTTATATTCTCTTATATATTTATAGATAATTATATGTATCTTTATCTTTGCTACCACAAATGAATCAACCTCGAATTCATCAATAAGTCTCTTGTAAAAATATTAAACTTAAATTATTTCAGATGCTAAAAATTCTATAAATCCTGATCATTTAAAAAGTCATTATTGTCATCTAAATATATGATAAGCAAACATTTAAAGTTTCCCCCAAATTTCCAAAAGTTGTCTAGTCTAAGAAAACTCAATATACAAAAAGGAAAAGAGCTAAATGAAGATGGACTCTTTTATTTACCAAGTGATACTTTGCTTTAGAAATATTTTACATTTAAGTAGCACGTTACTTCAACGTAGCCTCTCTACTTGTTTATTTTTCAGAAACTTAATTCCTTGATAAAATTTTATAATTTTATCTATAAGCTAAATTGAGGTACTCCTGTTTTATCAATACAGTAAATTCAAGTTCTGAAATGAATCACTGGAATCTTTGTAAGAATGAATTCTTCAGACTTTGCCAATGTGTCAGCAGAGAAATATGCTTTCAGTTAAGTTTTCAATGTGATGATTGGAAGCACTTCATGTTTAGATATAAGGAAAAAACAGAAAGATTGGAAAGCTCAGTCGTTAACAAGTTTTTGCTGGAAGGGACTTGAAAATCGGTTTTTAAAAATCTAACTCAATTGACATTGATGGACCCTGGTGGCGACAAAAAACCAATAAAGAGTCCTGGCAGAATGTGCTGCTTCTGAACCAAAGTCTAAAAACTGACAGCTTCTTGTATAGATTCTTGAGAAATAGCAAAGAGCCTCAAATGAAAATAATGTTAAATGGCAGGCATATTATCCCTCTAGGGGAAAATATAATGAAAATCAAATGTTTTAGTGGTGTAGAAACATTAAATGAGATGGTGAAAGGAACAATTATTCTTTATATCAGATTAGTATGGACAAGCAATTCAATAATTTGACACGGAAGAAAGACAATACAGCTTCAGAGGTTTTTGGGGAAATTTCTGCTCAAATAATCTAGATTATTGCTTCAATTTTGGTATGAAGCCATTGGCTGTTGGTCAAGAAAGAGTTTCTTTTTAATGGAAAGAGGTGCTTTCTGTAATAATAAAGTTTTAAAGAATTCTCCCAGAATTTTGGCTGAAGCTGTTTGAAACCAGTCCAGCGCAACGCCCCCCACCCCCCCCCCCCCACCCACTCCCCCCCGCCGGCTTATTCTACTTCTTATTACTTCATTTAACCATTTTAACATAAAATTATTTTACCACATTTAAAAGAGTCTTAGGGTCATACAAAGTCACATACTTAAACTAGCTCAACTAATAAATCAAACTGTTTATGGCTGTTTGTGTAGGCTTCAACTTTCTGACTCCTCTATCCATCATCTGTACTGCCACCAGAGCTATTTATTATGCTGCTGTTTTTTTCAAAATACTCAATCTCCCACTGCACCCAGCTTGAAGTGTGAGCTTCCTAATCTAATGTACTGCCCCCTTGATAATGTTGACCCAGCCTACGTTTACAACATACTTTTGGTCTCTCAGCTTTACAGCCTCTTCTCGAGCGCTACCCTCCAGGCATGCTTTCGCCTTACACAGCTTGCTTATCCATAATTTGCCCTCCTTTTGACTTGTCTGCCCCTAAGTTGTCTAACTGAACAATACACGTTCTTGTTCCAAGACCCACCTCAATAATAGTCTCCTCTCACCTGCTTTCTGTGGTTGGCAAATTAATAAATTTTATTAAATAAATAAAATTAATTAATTTAAAAAAAGATGTCCATGTCCTAATCCCTGAAACCTGTGAGTATATTGCCTTACACGTCAAAAGGGACTTTGCAGATGTGGTTAAATTGAGCATCTTGAGATGGAGAGATTATCCTGGACTATCTATGAGGGCTGATTAAGGGTATAAGAGAAAGAAGGAGGCAGGGGAGTTAGAGAAGGAAATGTGATGATGGAATAAGAAGTCAGAGTGATACAATTTCATGCCTTGGCAAATGGAAGAAGATGACGAGCCAAGGAATGCAGACAGTCTGTAGAATCTGGAAAGGGAGAGGAATAGCTTCTCTCTTATAGCCTCCAGAAGGAGTACCTCCCAGGCAACACCTTGGTTTTAGCTCAATGAGGCCCATTTTAGATTTCTGGGCTCCAGAATAGTAAGATAAAAGATTTATGTTGTCTTAAGCCACCAAGTCTGTGATAATTTGTTACAGCAGTAGTAGGAAACTAAGTCAGATTTTAGTACATGGAAGTGGGGTGCTGCTGTAACAAATCTGTAAAAACGTGGAATGAACTTGGAATTGGGCAACGGGCAGAGGCTGGAAGAATTTGAGGAGCATGATAGAAAAAGCCTAGATTGCCTTGAACAACTGTTAGAAATCCGGTGTTAATGACTCTGCCAGTGAGGACTCAGAAGTATCTGAAGGGGAGCCTGGTAGAGAAAACATATGTTGTCTATCTTGGAGAATACCTCGGTCATCACAGACAGACAGTTGGTAGAAATAAGAGTAATAAAGACACTTCTGGTGAAGGCTCGAATGGAAATGAAGAGCATGTTATTAGGAAGTGGAGGAGAGAGGGTTCTTGTTATACAGCTAGGGGCAGGCAACTTAGCTGGATTGTGTCCTGTGGTTGTATGAAAAGCAATACTTGTAAAGTATGAACCTCGATGCTTAGCTGAGATTTCCAAGCAGTGTTAAAGGAGCATCCTCGTTTCTGTTGGCTGCTTATAGTAAAACGCGGGAGGAAAGACATAAATTGATGGAAGCACTGTTAGGCAAAAATGAATGGTTTGAGAAATTCTTAGTCTATCTAGATTGTAGATATGCTAAAATTAGGAGATTTGCTGTCAGGAAAGTTTACTCTGGAGAGGAAGCCAAGGATGTAGCTGGATGACCTTTGGCTAGTGCATGGGAAGGGTCAAAAGGTCAGACTGTTCAATGACACAGAGGGCTTGTTGAAGACATGACGCATTCTATTCATGGATCCCCTCAGCTGTCTCTGGAGAAGGGAAAATAGAGATGGGATTATTTAGGAAAGATCTGTGCAGAAGCCTCGTGTCTAACGAGACAAATTTCCTTGATGTACATAAGAGACCCACACTATTTTTGAGTATGTTCTACCAACAGGAAACACTGACAGCTTTGATTATAAGCGACAAAGAGAGTGTGAAATGAAAGAAAACTGTCAGACTCACAAAATTATGCAGATAGGAAATAGGCTGATCAGCTGCAAACACGTACTATACTTATACAAACGGAAGGTATCTCTGAGGGCAGAGAGCCTCAAGATGAGAAGACAGAGCCTCAGACCCCAGAGGAGTATTGCCAGGCCTTGAAACCTAAGTTGTTTGCCCAGCTAGACTTTGATATTGTTTGGGATTGGTGACTTTATATTTCCTTCCATTTTCCCTTTTTTGTTTTGAATGGGAATATTTATAACTGGTACCCCATGTCGGTCCCACTATTGTATTTTGGGAGCCAGATAATGTGTTTTCTAATTTCACAGGTTCACAGATGGAGAGGAATTTTGGTCCAGGATGGATCAGGTCTTCCCTACACCTGATTTAAATGATGAGGCTTTGGAACTTTGAGCTGAAGAGATTTAGATGAGATTTGGGACTTAAGTCGATGCTGTAATGGGTTGAGACTTTTGGGGTTGTTGGGTTAAAGTGGGTGCATTTTGCATGTGGGATTGATGTGAATTTTTGTGTACCAGAGGGCAGACTGTGATAGACAGAATAATGGTCCCCTGAAGATGTCTATATCTAAACCTCCCAAACCTGTGAGTATATTATATTATATGACAAAGAGGCATTAATATTTCAGATGGACTAAGGTTGATAATGGGCTGAATTTAAGATAGGCTTTTTGCTTAAATTATTCCTCTGATATTAAAATTATGTTTCCTGTTTCTTTTCTTTACATTCATCTGGTATACTCTTGCACAACTTTTTATTTTCAACTTTTCTGAAAAATTTTATTTTAAGTGAGTCTGCTTGATTTAGCATAGCTTTGAGTCATTCTTTGGAATCTAATTTGATATATTATTTTTATTATAATCAGTGAGTTAAGCCAATATTCCTTTTATTGAAATGACAGATATATTTACTCAACTTCCTGGCATATATTATTTTGTTCATTTTATACTTTTTAAAGTCTCTCACTAGGTGTTTTATTTTCTTTATTCTTCTTTAGTGTGCATGTGTGTGTGTGGGTGTGCATGTGTAGTTCTGATACTTACGAAAGTTTTTATTATTATTCTAGTGGTTGATTTACTATATGCTTTACTTTCAAAATATACTTATTTTTCAAGCATAACATGCATACAGAAAATCACACAAAATGTGCACAGCTCAATGAATTTTCACAAAGTGGAAAAACCCATTTAATCATTGCAGAGGTAGGGAAATTGAATATTTCCAGCACCCATGATGTCCCCTCATGTGCTGTCCCAGTTGCTATGACACTTCTTTCTTAAATAATGAATTCTGCAATTCTGAATTTTAAAACTATAGATTATTTTTACCTGTTTGGAACTGTATATAATTTGAACCATAAAGAAGTTCTCTTTTGTGTTCTTTTGATCAACATTATGTTTATGAGATTCATTCATATTATTGCACATAGAAAGTTTGCTTATTCCCATTGCTGTATAGTATTCACTTGTATGACTACAACACTATTTTATCTCTTTTACTTTTGATACGCATTCAGGTTGATTACAGTTCTTGACTATTAGAAACACTGATGCTGTGAACATTCTTGTTTGTATCTGATGGTGCACATATGTATACATGTCAGTTGAGTGTATAGCTAGGAGTAAAATTCCTTTTCATAGAGTATGCATATATATTCAGGTATGGGATATTCTGTATATTTTCTTGATACCTTTTATCAATTAAAGTAACTTTCCTAAATTTCATTTTCTATGTGTCCATGTGTGTTTCAAATCTTGAACAGATATTAAGCTTTATGCAATGATTTTTTCTACATTTTTTTAGATAATCATATGAATTTTATCCTTTAATATGTTATTATGGTACATTACATTGATTAATTTTCAAAAATTAAACCATCTCCAACAAATTAGATAACCGAGATGAAATGGAAAAAATTCCTAGAAACACATAAACTACCAAAACTGACTCAAGAAGAAATAGAAAATATGAACAGACCTATAACAAGTAAAGAGATTGAATCAGTAATCAAAACCTTCCCAACAAAGAAAGGTCCAGTACTAGATGGTTTCACTTGTGAAGTCTACCAATCATTTAAAGAAGAATTAACACCAAATCCTTCTAAAACTCTTCTCAAAATAGAAGAGGAGGGAATACTCCCTAACTCATCCCAAGGCCAGAATTACTGTGATGTGAAAGCCAGAGAAAGTTGCTATAAGAGAAGAAAACTACAGACCAATATCCCTTATGAATATAGATGCAAAAATTCTCAAGAAAATACTAAAAAAATAAATTCAACAGCATTTAAAAAGGATTATACACCATGACCAAGTAGGATTTATTCCAGAAATGCATGCATGGTTCAACACAAGAAAATAAATCAATGTAATATACCACATTAATAGAACAGAGGAAAAAAACATGATTATTTCAATTGACACTGAGAAGGCATTTGACAAAATCTAACACCATTTCATGATAAAAAACTAAAAAAATACTAGGAATGTAAGGAAATATCCTTAACATGACAAATGGCATTTATGAAAAACCCATAGAAACATCATACTCAATGGTGAAAGAATGAAAGCTTTCCTTCTAAGATCAGGAACAGGATAAGGATGTCAAATATTGTCATTGTTATTCAACATTGTACAGGAAGTTCTGGCCAGGGCAATTAGGTAGTAAAACAAAATAAATGCTATCCAAACTGGAAAGGAAGAAGTAAAACTATCTCTATTCACAGATAACATGATCTTATAGAAAATCCTGAAGAACCCACAAAAAATTACTTGAGCTAATAAACAAATTCAGCAAAGTTGAAGAGCAGAGGTTCAACACACGAAAATTAGCTGTACATCAATATAACTGCAATGAAGCATCTTACAATGAAATTAAGAACACAATTCCATTTATAATAACATCCAAAAAAATGAAATACCTAGGAATAAGTTTAACCAATGACATGAAAGACTTGTACATTGAAAACTGCAAAACATTCCTGAAAAAATTTACGGTACAAATACACGCAAAGATATCCCATGTTTATGGATTGGGAGACTTATGTTTTCTAGGACTTGTGGAGAGAAGTAGGGAGTAACTGCTTACTGGGTGCAAGGTTTTATTTTGAAGCGATGAAACACTGCTTTGGAATGAGATAGAGGTAGTGTTTGCATAACATTTGAATGTTCTAAAGGCCACTGAATTGTTCACTTTAAAACTGTTGGTTTTTATTGTGTGCATTTCACCTTAATTTAAAAAATAAAAGAAAAACTTCAAAACAAGGGAGGGAAAGAGATGCTTGATGCAGGCAAACTGGAAACATCAGCCTGAACTGATGACTGCAGGATTATGACTTCTGCAAGTTCTCTAATAAAGTCGACTACTTATAAGGCTTAATAACTTCTTGCATTACTTATTAATTCAATAAGGTTATAATGTATTATCTTTTTTGTATCTTCCTGAATTTGGTTTTATAATAAAAAATTTTTTTGCGTCTATCTTATGAGTGATATTGTCATATATTTTCAGATATTTTTATCTTTGGTTTTGGTATTAAATTATAGTAGTCATTAAATGAATTGGAAAATACTCACTTTTTAAATCTCTGGATGGGTTTGTGTAAGACTGATTATTTTATTCTTTGAACACTTGTAAAACCATCTGGTAAATCTAGTAGTTTTTTAATGGGCATATTTTATATTGCTGATTTCATTGTTTAATATATAATATTCCAGTCTGGTATTTCTTCTTGAGTCAGGTTTACTCATTAAGCTTCTCTAAGAAATTGTCCACTGTTTGCTTAGGGTTAAAATTTATTGGCATCAACTTTTTCATAGTATTTTGTAATTTTATTTTCAATTTCTTTTGTATCTTAAGTTATATCCCGTATTTTATTCAAAATATTGTCTATTGGTGCCTTTTCAATTTTTTATCCATGATAATAACCTCAGAGGATTATTTGTTTTATTGGTCTTTTCTAAGAAACAATTTTTACCTTGGTGATCATCTATATTATGTCTTTTTCTCCAATTTCATTAGTTTCTGCTTTGTTTTAAGTTTATTCTTTGTTCTTTTCTATCTTTTTAACTTTGACATTGAGCTCATTCATTTTCAACTTTTTTTCCTAATATAAGCATTTCTAGCAATAAAATTCCTTTTAATAACCCGTTAAAGTGTATCCACAAATTTCAATACCTAATAGTTTCCTTTACATTCAATTAATATTGCTTAAAGTTTCACTACGACTTTCTTTGAACTTCTATTTATTTAGAAGTTTAAGTTTTTAGTTTCCAAATGTTTGGAGATAGAGTGACCATTTTTTTAAATTTCTAATTTAATTTATGGTGCTCAGAGAATGAGGGCCCTATATTAATTTTTTGAAATTAATTCTGAGACTTGTCTTATTGACTAGTACAAGGCTAATTTTTAAAATTTCCATGTGTGCCATAGAAACACATTCTTTTGTTGAATATAAGATCTTATATGCGCTCATTAGATTCAGCACATTAGCACTGCGGCGTGTGTGTGTATTATTTATTATGAGCTTATCTCCGTAGGTTTATTTTTTGATGAGGATTCATAGTTCTCAAGATGTTGAGATTATCTTTAAATATTGGCTTCTAGCGACATTTCTTTTGGATTCTGGGGGTTTTCAATCATCTTAGGCCAGTTTTTGTGGTAATTTCTGTGCTTATGGCTCTTGTCCCATATAGGTTATGTAAATTCAGACATCACAATGTGCATTGTGACTTTCTTCTATGTTTTTTCAAGGCTCATCCGTGGATTGCCTTCAAGTTTCCTCAGTGTTGTGGGCAACACTTTTAGTCCTACTCTATTGGATTTCGCAGGCCATCAAGACTCCTAGCTTTATGCTAGGGTGTCTGCTTCAACCGCCTGAATGCCATGGTTCATGAGACCATCTTCCCCATCATCAGATGGATGTCAGAACCCATTTCCAGTTCTCTAGCACCTCCATGACAGAGGCCAACTCTTTATGGACTGCCGTTGCGTTACCTCTTGCTTAGTGCCTGGCTTTGATTCCTCTCGCCGTTTCTAGCAACTGGGAATTACTTTTGCTTTCTTTATTATACTTTATTCTGTATTTCTAGGTAATTATAGTAAGAAGACTATCTGTATCAACTTAATTGAACATGTTGTGAGAAGTTTTAGCAATTTTAAAAAGATCTAATTTTAATAAACAAAATTAGGAATAGTTTGAACAATGAGGATGAATTAACAAGTTCTATAGCTATTGATCCAAAGTTGGTAAGGACATTTTTGTTTCCTTCAGATGGTAGGATCTAGAAATTATAGATCAGGACGATTTGCATTGGGTCCGTTAAGAAAATTCGTTAATGAAGTTACGAAACCATTGGATTCACTTTTGAAAAGCCACAAATTGTTCTGCTTTGACTTTTTGTTCAAGTAAGAAAAATAAATCAGTTTAAAATAAGAACTGCGAGAGATCTTGACAGCATGGTTGTCATCTCAGAATACAAGGAAGGAGCGTTGGAAGATTAGCCCTCTATATGTGCACTGCTAACTTTTATCCCTCCGTGGACCTCATATGCTCATTTCTTAGTCTTTCTTCATCCCTTCGTCGCTCTGTTCTTTCCTTTCTTCCGCAAATATTTACTGAGAACACAAAGTTATCTTACCTGTAGCACTGAAGAATTATTCCTGTTGCCTGAGACCTTTCATCTGGGAGTAACATTTTAGTCATTCCATGACCCCACAACTTAACAAACTGCCCAGCCACACACAATTGCTGAGAATAACTCAAGGTCTTTACAGCTCACTCATTCTCTACTTTCATTTTATAGACCTCTCACTTATTATTAATGGCACCTACCTTCCTTGCCTCCATGTATACTTATGTGCCCTTTTCCCATGTGACATTAAATCAAATGAGGTTACACTATCTACTGTCCTTCATCAAGGAACACTTCTTTTTTCTCATTTCCACAGAAATGTTTATTGCTCTTGCTTCCAATCCACTGTCTCTAAGCAGAGCCCTCTCTCTACCCCAGGACTGCTTTAGAACCAGGGGCCACTGAAAAATAAATGGTTATGGAAATTTTAATGATGAAGTAGAACCTGTTGGATAAGCTCACTTTTAACTCCAGTGAAGTCAAAAGCTAAAACTTCAAGTTCCATTCAAACCTTGCAGAATTTAAGCTCAAAACCAGTCAGCTCAGACCTAGTCCTAGTGGAATCCTATAGCCAATAACCAGCTATAACACAAGATGATTTTGGAGCCATACAAGATTCCCTCAGAATATGATTTTAAGGTTTTTCTGAAACGCACTTGGGTATCTCTGTGATTTAAACAGTAAGGTATTTCTGGGCTCCTAATTAGATGGAAAATAGGGTATGCTAAATGTGGTGCAAGGAAGAGCTGTGACTTGCTCTAAGCCCCAATAGCCTCCTTGATTTCTCCACTTTTGCTTTCAGGGGCCCCCCTTTAGTCTAGGTAATCAAAACAAGACCACCTCCTCATTAGAAAATATATCAGCTTTATTTCCTAACAAAGACTTTTTAAAAATTTTTTTTTTAAATTTTAAGATATCTTAGAGAAGATCAAATATACAGTGGATAGCTGAAAAACAAAAAAGTGTCTATTCAAATACCTTCTGTTCTGATAAATGTAAAGATTTTGAACCTACATTTCTGTGGCAAGTGGGTAGTCTTCAGCCACAGCTGCTTGTTTCTACCTCAGGGCCTTTTTACTAGCTGCCTAACGTCCTCTTCCCTCTGATCTTCACATGGCTCATGCCTTCTCACATCTCAGGTCTCAGCTTAAATCTTATCTCTCCAGTCACGCTTCCCTGACCACCCAGTGCAAAATGTGCTCCTCTTCATTTGTATCACGTGACTCTTTAAAAGCCTCTCCCTAACCTGCATCACCGTGGGATAATTTTTTGTTATTATTTGTCACTTTAGTATCTTTTCCCCTCACTCCACATATGAATTTATATGCTAGTAATATTTATCAGATGCCAGACATCATGAATTTTACCTTGTTGAGTAGTGAATATTTTGTATTTCTAGAACTATTCTTGAGCTAGTTCTGAGAGGAGGCGAAGTTATGTAGAAATAATTTGGTCCTTTTGCATCTGACTTTTAAGCTTTGTTAGACAAGACCCGAGTAGCATTTAGTCTAGGGCTAATTTTCCCAACTGCTGAGGCAAGACACTTTTTAGTACTTCAGCCAATTCCCTGTGAAACATCAACTTTTCCATCCTGGTTATTGGAAACAGTTACTCTTCGCAACTCTGTAGCCTCCAGGCACTATTTCCTCAAATTCTTTTGGTTGGTTGTTTCCTCAGCCTTAGGTAGCTTCCTAACATGCATGGGCTGTCTGATATTCAACTGAATACTTTAGGAAGAAGCAGTGCAGACCGTTCTCTCTTTGTAGCTCTCCCCTTTCTAGTGCTTTGCCCTGTGAATTCTGGCCACCTGTTTCCCCCTGATACTCAGCTCCATCCACTGAGCTCAGTGAATCCACTGGACTGTGCCTGAGTCCATTCCTTCCTACTACCCCTCCCCCTTCTGTGCCATGATTTGGAAAATTCCAGGCAGCCAGCTCAAAAAACTCTAGGGTTCATCTCATTTGCTGCTCACTTCTCAGAAATCCCTTCATGGCCAGATGTAAAACGTCTTGTCATGGTTTTGTATATTTTGTCTGGTGTTTCAGTTGTTTTAGACAGATGAGTAAATTTGGTACTTGTTACATTGTCTTGGCTGGAAGTGGGAACCCAACTCATGAATTTAAATGAGAGTAGGGACAATTCTTGTCTTATTCATTAATGTATTCTCAGGACCTGACAGTGCTTGGCACTAAGTAAGATATCAGTAAATATTTATTAAATAAAATAACGCAGAAGATTTGAATCAGCTAATGTTGGAGGATCTAGATTTGTTCTTCAAGGAATCAAAAATGTACTGTAAATGAATTATCTGAAATATAAAATAAGAACCACCATACAGATATATAATATCATTGTATTCATTTTCTTTTGTTATTATAATGATTTGCTAACAACCAGACACAAGTCAACTCATTGCTTTATCATTAAGAACAACTCAAAGCTGAAGGACCTACAGCATGCTTAAGTGCACACACGTCTGATTCTAATGCAAAAGCTGCAATGATTGTCCCCAAATTCAAGTAACTGCAGGTATAAACTATAAATCTGCTTTTTAAATTAATAGTATTTGTTAGGCTAAAAGTGTTTCCATAAGTTTTTTAGGTGTCATATCTTTCACGCTTCTTAGCATGTAATTATCTGTTCTTGAGAAAGAAAAGTAAAGTGATTCAAATGTATAAACCATGTAACAATAGCTTTTAGAAAGAATAACTATTTGTTTAAAATAATAGTAACTTTTAATTTCTATTGTAGAAATACACAATAATCATTTAAAACACTGTTAGCTCATCTAACAGTTCAGAAGTTCATAACTAATCCTAAATGTCACAGAAAATATCACAACACATAGTTAGTGGTATGCTGGTAAATGATTATTAACTGACTCTCTTAAAAAAGGAAACAAAAAGGAACAATAAAGGCTTGATTTGCAGTGTTTGCTCGTTGTTATGGGTTGAATTGTGTCCTCTCAAGGATATATTGAGTTCATAATCTGCGGTACCTCAGAATGTGGCCTTATTTGGAAATAGAATTGTTGCAAATGTAAGTTAAACAGGGTGAAGTAATACCGGAGTAGGGCAGGCACTTAATCCAATACAGCTGATGTCCTTACACGTGGAGAAGAGATGCACAGGCACAGAAACACACGGGGAAACACCGTGTGACAAGGGAGATGGGGACTGGAGTGACGCAGCTGCAAGCTGAGGCCACCACCAGAAGCTCAGAGGAGGCAAAGAAGGATTCCACGCAGAGTCTCAGAGGGAGTGTGGCCTTGGTAGCATCATAACTTCAGACTTCTAGCCTCCAGAACTATGAGAGAACACATTTCTGTTGTTTTAAGCCACTCCGTTTGTGGTACTTTGTTATGGAAGCTGATATACCCAGGAAGTAAATACTCTTATTATAACCAATTTTAACCTAGCAACATGGAGTCACTTAATGCAGAGCTGGGAAAAGATAACAATAGTTTCTTGCCAGCTGGTATGAGCTACTTGCAGCATACCACTGATTATAGTATCCCCTAAGAATTCTTGAATACAAATTAGTTCATAAAGTCTTTTATCCATTGGTTCATTTAACAAATATATAATGAACACCTACTATGAGCCAAGAACTGTTATAAATTCTGAGGTTATATAAGTGAACAAAAAAGGTAAAAAACCCTTGCCTATAGGGAGCTTCTGTTTTACTGGAAGGATATAGTAAGTATATTTGTATGGTATGTCAGATATTGATAAGTTTTAAGGAGAAAATAGGAGTAGAGAAGAGGAATAGAGAGAAGGGACACAACTTCAAATAGGAAAAGACCTCTCTGAGACTATGACATTTGAGCAGATATGAAAGAAGTGAAAGAGAGCCATGCAATTATGCAAGTGAAGAGAATTTCAGAATTCCAGGCATAGAGAATAGCCGGTGCGAAGACGCTAAGGCAGGGGTCTCCCTGGCTCATTGAGGAACAGCAAGGTGGCCATTGTGACTGGAGCAGAGCAAAGGGCAGAATGGTAGAAATGAGAGAGGTGATGGGGATAAGAGCATGTAGGGCCTTTTAAGATGCTCGTTGAAAGTCTTCGGTGAGTTGGAAAGGCGCTGGTAGTTTAAGCAGAATGTCAGGATAGGATTTATGTTTTAATCAGAATCACTCTGGCTTCTTATTGCATTCTTTTTCTAATGTGTCTCCTGCCTTCCTGCAGTTGGTTCTTACAATTATCTGGGAAACTGCAGCCTCTCACTCAAATGGCATAAGGACCTGAGAAATAAAGATTCAGCAGCAATGCAACACCCAGGGATTTAAAACAGAGAGTAAAGAATGGTAGTTTAGATTTGTAAAATTTTACACTAAGGAGTGATGTCACTGCAGCCTTCCCAACAAAGTGAGAAGCCTCTACTTGGTAGTCATGGCTTCACTTAGCAGCAGCACCAAGATGGAGTTTCTGAGGTGTCTCTTTTTGGAACTGTTGTAATATCATAGTCTTTATCTTAACAACTTCTAAGGCATAAAGGCTAAAGAGATCTTCTAGAAGAGTGCTTCTCACACTCTCTTTTCTTCTTCTTTT
This sequence comes from Equus przewalskii, assembly GCF_037783145.1. Classification (NCBI taxonomy): domain Eukaryota; kingdom Metazoa; phylum Chordata; class Mammalia; order Perissodactyla; family Equidae; genus Equus; species Equus przewalskii. Next base: position 20,135,513 of record NC_091862.1, on the reverse strand, counting down.
TTAAAAATTTCCAGTCTAGTGTGGAGTTGTACTTTGGTAAAATATAATAAAGATAGATTGCAAAGAAATCAAATACAGTCTTGCACCGCATAACATTTCAGTCAATGACAGACTGCATGTGTGACAATGGTCCCATAAGATCAGTACCATATAGCCTAGGTCTGTAGCAGGCTGTACCATCTAGGTTTGTGTAAGTGCACTCTATGATGTTCACACAATGACAACATCACCTAACGACACATTTCTCAGAACATATTCCCATCATTGAGTGACACACGACCATATAGCATAAAGACATGCAGAATACAAGCCCAAAGTTGTATTGTTAGATTCAACAGGCACAAAATCTCACTTCAGTAAATATAATAAAAATAAAGAAAACAAGGACAAAAGAAGTACAAAACTGTACCCATTGTTTATTGAAAGTGTGTGCCTAGGTGATTAGTAGAGAAAATTACTATATTCTAGTAACTTTTAGATGTTCTATAATTGTAAATAAACAAAAGTTATGAGTGACATAGAGGGTTTCTTATGTTAAATGCCTGTATATACACTTGAAACTAACACTATGCATAACAATATTTAAAATTTTTAATATGATAAATGAGTTTATTGAATTATCTAATCTGGGTTGGATTCACAATGATACTTGCATAGGATTATGTATATGTAAACTGTTTATTTTGTTTTCATAACATTCCTAGTAGAATAATTAGC